>NC_056737.1:384079694-384171413 GCF_019279795.1 Protopterus annectens | reverse complement strand
TATATATATATATATAGATAGATATATATATATATATATATATATATATATATATATATATCCACACACACATACACACACACACACACACACACTGGCATAATTATAATCAAAAACACAAAATGGAGGATAGAAGGAGGGAATAACTACTACAGCAGTGATCATTCAAACATCTACTGTTATGACAAGTTTACTTGCACAACTGTATATATCCAGCATACTGACCACTACTGCAGTAGCCTTAGCTATACAGGTAGATTATCCTAGCTTACTACACTTGGGAAGTGGAAAGGGAAAGGTCCGGCAACCAAATTTCAATATAATCTGTTTTGACACAGGTTGTCCCTTCTTACCATCACAAGAAATGATCAGCTGATCTGAAGATGTGAAAGACTTTGTTGTGTCAATACAGTAGTTGAGTTGTCTGTGGACATCCAATGTATGGAGTTATCCTTTCTCCTTCATTTTTAGGTTCAAGAAAGAAAACAGGGAGATGGTTAGATTGGCTTAAAGCAAACTTGGATACTATACAACCTAATATAATAGCCAACACTTTCAATAACTTCTTCTCTCAAACAGTCGCCTCTCTAGCAAACACCATGACTCCCCCCCTTTCCCTTCAAATAACCTCCACCCAAAACAGCACCCCCATGCTAAAGTTTAATACAGTCTCCACAACCTATATACGTAAGTTACTCTCTAAACTTAAACCTTGCACCCCTTCTGCCGACAAGCTACCAGCTGAATATCTTCAACTGGCTGCAACCGAACTAGCCTACCCAGTCTCCATCTTAATAAACAGAACTATAACCGAATCCAAAATCCCATCCTGTTGGAAAATCTCCCATATCTTTCCCCTCCATAAAGGAGGTAACTCTAACGAACTCTCCAATTTTCGACCTATTGCCCTTCTATCTCCACTATCTAAAATAATGGAACGCTGCATACACCATCAACTCTTACATCATCTCTTGCATAACAACTTACTTGTAGACTCACAACATGGTTTTAGGCCCTACCACAGTACTTCTACTGCCCTTCTCTCCTTCACTGACATAATCAACAAAAATCGCAATAACAACCTTTTCTCCTCGGCACTATTCCTGGACCTCTCGAAAGCTTTCGATATGGTCAACCATCAACTTCTCCTACATACTTTAAAATCCCTCTCACTTGATTCACTAGCACTACAGTGGTTTGACTCGTACTTGACAAACAGAAAACAAGCAGTCCTCTGTGACAGCCATCTATCCTCTCAGCTCCCAGTTACTATTGGCGTCCCACAAGGATCCATCTTAGGTCCCCTCCTTTTCTCAATATTCATAAATAACCTGCCCACTTCCCTCCCCACATCTACTTGTATGCAGTATGCTGATGATTCAACTCTCATCTGCTCTGCTCCATCCCCAGTAAAACTCCACTCCTCTACCCAAATGGTCTTTACAGCAGCAGAAAAATGGTTCCAACATATCTGTCTCCTCCTAAATCCCAAAAAAACCAAACTTCTACTTTTCACCCCAACCCTTAAATCCACCCCAATCTCTTTTTCCATTGTGTCCTGCAATGGCACTATCATTAAACCTGACCATTCCACAAAACTACTAGGCGTTACCATAGACAATCAGCTAAACTTTGACTATCACATTGATTTAACTATCAAGACAGTTAATAAAAAAAATAGGTGCCCTCTACAGACTTAAGCCCTTTCTTACTGCCACATCCCGAGTGTCTCTTGCCCAAACTCACCTCATCTCTACACTACTGTATGCCTCTCCATCTTTTATCAACATTTCTAAAGCTAACCTTCAGAAACTTAATTCAGCCTACCATAGTATTACCAGATTTGCCACAGGCTCCCCATTCCGTACTCATCACTGTCTTAACTTAAAAAAACTTAAAAACTTAACTGGCTAGAACTTCCAAACCTAATACTCCTGCAGCAATTAGTCATCACTTTTAAAATTCTACATTACCCCTCCAATACACCCATACTGAATAACCTCATCACACCTTATAAAAATCTTACTACACTTCGCTCAGCCAACAAGCTTCTAGTAACTACTCTCAAATCTCATAATAAAGCAGGTGACTCCTTATTTGCAAACACTGTTGGATCATATTGGAATAAACTTCCCAGAGAACTGACCTCCCTAGGCTCATCTCACCTTTTCAAAAAACAGATTAGAAATCACTTACAAAATCACTGGCTATGCCCATGCTCCAATCCTGACTGAGCTCCGCAAAGATTTTACCCTCTCCAGTCCCCTCCTTCACTTCTACTGATTATTCTTAACTTCTGATTGATTTCCCTTCTGACCATCTGCATTCTTTCTCTTGCTTCGTTTTTTCACACTTCCTATATCCTCCTACCTCATGCTTTATCACTACTTTTTGGTCACCTTCTCTTCTCTTAATCACTTACTAGCTACTCCTATGCTAGGCTATGTCCTTAATACTAGTGCCAGGCACAACTTGTACTTTTCCACTTTGTGCATACTTCATTTCTGCATTTTTGTTAAACTACTTTATAACCGTTCCTTTACCTGCTTTCATATTTTACACTGTATATTCAATTGTTGTTTGCTTTTTGTCATTGTTTGATTGTTTTTATTCTCTGATTGTTTTGAACTGTAAAGTTTATAGTATGATAGTGGAGCTTTTCTCCTCGGGCCTCTGCTGAAAATGGACATGTATCCAGCCAGACTAGCCCGGTTAACAAATGTAAAATAAAAATAAAAAATAAAATAAAAATACAAGAAGGATTAGTTCTCAAAGAAACTCTGTTTCTGTGGAAAAAGAGATGGGGCTGACTTACCAACAGAGCTTGCAACTCAAATTATTTTCTTGAAGAGGTCACAGCAATCAGTAAAATAGTTTTCCATGTTAACAGCCTTAGGTCAGCCAGATGACCTTGTTCAAATGAAGCAAGTGGCACCTTCTCTAACACAAAATTAAGATCCCAAAGAGGAGCCACAGTCTTTCTTGGAGATCTCTTATGCAACACCCCTTTCAAAAACATTTTGGCATGGGAATATCTTGAAAGACAGATCCATGGGCAGGCGTGCTTAAATGACCAACAAATGAACCTTGATAGTGGAGCAAAACAGGCCATAGGAAAAAAACTCACAGAAACACTGCAAAACCAGAGAACAACTAGCTCTGAATGTATGCTGATTATGTTGTTGGCACCAGCTAGAAAACCATTCCCATTTGCTAATATATGACTTTCTAGCAAGAGGGTTTCTTGTCTCCATTAGTATCTGCTACATGTCCTCAGTAAACAGATGGCTAAAGTGAATTATGACTCAATCATCCAGGCAGTCAGCTGAAGTTGACTGGGGTCAGAGGGTGTATTAAACACCACTGTTCACATGCAAGTAGATCCATACTGTGAGGAAGCTTGTGCTAATTTCCCCTGGCTATTTCCAAAAGAAGATAGAACACTGTTTCCTGAGTCAGAAGGGAGTCACTGCAACAATCTTTGTGGATTCCTTCTGAATTTCCAGAAGTATCCTGAATATCAGTGGAAAGAATGTAAAAGCATACAGGAGCATTCCCGTCCAAGGAAAGGAAAAAGTACTTCTTCCAGTCCTTCTTGCACTAAGTCCTGGAGCAAAAGTCTACTAGCTAATTGTTCACAGTGGAGGAAAAGAGGTCTAACTTCAAGAAATCCCCACAGAAGGATCAAATACAAGAAGACCCCAGTCTAGTTTTCAAATGTGAAGGTCGGTCTTTGTGCTACTCAGCTTGTCTGCCACACAACCTTCTGAAGTGATATAGGATGCCTGTAGAGTGAGACTGCTGTGAAGCTCTATTTCATAGCTAATCAGCAAAGGGGGTTAAGACCTGGTTTCCATCACTTGTTGTCATACCATATGAAGGTGGTATTGTCTTGTAACTTGAAGAGGTCCAAGGGGGAAAATGATTATTAAGAGAGTTGAATGCATTGATCAGAGGAAACATCTCTTTTATATTTATGTGTTTGTGTCTGCCCTTGGTGTCCTAAACATTCTGCACTTTTATCCCTCCTGAAATTGTTACCCAAGTGAAGTCTGAGGAATCAGTGGTGACTGACTGCTTTGAAGGGGGGGCTTGATCAAAGGAAACTTGCTGTCTCCACCAAGTGATTTCTCTTCTGACAAACTTCAGAAATGGGATTTGAAAAGACAATGGGTGTCAGTGCTGAGACCAAAGAGACTTCAGATACCACTGTATCATTCTCATGTGGAGTCTTGCCAGAGGTATCATGAGAACCATAGATGCCACGAGACCCAAAATCCCTAAGTATTCCCTTGCAGTCACTAAAGTATGACTGGAAAAAACAAGAATTAGATGGAGATCTATTTTCGCCTGTGGAAGGAAAGCTTTTTGAGCTGGAGTGACACTCCTGTGTCATGGGAGTCAAAAAAGACTTTTTGAATACTCTCTTAGAATCACAGCTTTCACCCGAATGAGAGAATATCTACACTTTGAAAATGGAAAACTGAGTATCATACAGTCTGCACTAAGCTATAACCAGAGCTAGACACTTTGAACACTCTTGGTGCAGTGGATATTCCAAAGGGTAAGGCAGACAACTAATGATATGATCCGAACACCCAAACCTTAAGAAACACCTGAAATCTGGACAAATAAGGATGTGATAAGCGTGTTTTAAATCTAGTGAATCCAAGAAGCTTAAATGAGGAAGTAGGGATAACAAGCTGCAAAGTGACACCATTTTGAACTTTGGCACTATCACAAATTGGTTTAGGTAAGAAAGATCCAGAACTGGTCTCCATGTATTTTCTTTCTTTGGCACCAAAAAACATTCCTGAATAAAAAACTTCTCAAACTGAGATTCAGACTTTCTGGATGGGAAAAGTGTATGCCACAATGGAGGGCAAGGTCCTTTAGATAGTTATTTTGACTTGTACTGTCCTCGGTTTTGCAGAGTTCCTGCATTTTTTACCCCCCCCCTGCAATTTCTTACTAAATGTCTATTTACCAACATTCTGCGTTTCATTTCTTGCAAACATTGAATGAGATTTACACAATCACTTAAAAAGTTTTGGAAAAGGAGTAGGCTAATGAATCTTAGAGATTCCCTATATCCGGTTAGCCCTCTCATCACAATTTTGATAACCTCTGCAGCAAAAGGACGAAAAGCTAAATCCCTACCCAAATCTCCTTTTTCACATTATTTGGGGGATCCTGAAAATGCACTCAGGCAAACCTTCTCAAAACAATGCCTGCGGCCATTGCCCTGGAAGAAGTAGCAACACACAGACACTTTAAACAAAGAGTTCTGACCTGCAAAATGGAAGAAATTAAACCATTTAAATCAGATTTTTCCTCACAGAAAGATTGCAGATAAAACATTTCTCATACTTTAAATTATGAGCCTGACAATTCAAAACTCTCAAGATCAAAGTTGCAGAAGCATACACTTTTTCCCATACTTCCAATTATTTTACCATCCTTGTCAAAAAGTGAAGGATTCAAAATGAATAAATGTTTAGCGGCAATAGGATTAACTGCAGCAATAGCTGCTGGGTCAGGTTTGTGAGTGTATAAAACTTAAAAAACCAAACGCTGTGGAATGATACATATAAAACCAAACCAAAATAACCGAAGGACCATTGCCTCTCAATAACATGGACTGCCACGTAGTAAAATACCCAATTTATTTAGCGTTTTCGTCCACTAAATGGTGAACTTCATTAGAATAAATACGCAACATCTCACCCAAGTTTTTATAGCACACAGATATAAAGTAATTACATCAATGATTACTTTAAGTACAATGGGCAATACAATATATATACTGAAATATTATCTACATGCTCATCTTTAAACCCTTTACCAAAATGGTTAAAATTAAAAAAGAAAAATGCAAATTACCAAACAGGAAAATAGGTATACATTCCACCAATAAATCCTCATATTTAAGAGAGACAAACCAGTGTCTAATTATTTAAGAGAGACCTGTCTTTTAGAACCAGTAAAATAGAAATATAATCATTTATCCCTGCTGCCCTAGATGCATTTAATCTTGCTGCCACTTTGTCTCCTTCTCTTCCAACAACATTTTCTTATCACCTCCCCTTGGGTTAATGGTAACATGATCTAAAATACCAAAATGAAAACCAGTACATGTGGGGCTAGATGTCAAAGGTTTATACAATGCATTATTTTCACAATTTTTGTTAATATTATACAGATGTTCAAAAATACATCATCTTAAAGCCCTGTCCGTCTTGCCGACGTAAAACGCCGAACAGTCAAGACACTTAGCTAGGCAGACCACCCTTTTAGTCAGACAATTACCACCCACAAAAAATACCTGACTTTTAATTGTATTGTCCAAACGAAAGACTCAACATCTAATATATAGGGACATTGTTTGCAGGGCCCACACTTTCTAGTCGTCATACCTTTAGCTGCATTAACTAATAAAGTATTTGTAGATCTCTCAAACCTAACCTTAAAATTAAGTCCAGTTTCATAAACAAGCAATGGACCGGGGACCCAAAGTTTCAAAAATGTCAGAATTGCCCCTTAAAGTATTCTAATTCTTAATAAAGATTTCCTTCACCATACCAAGATGTGTACCGTATTGTAAAATAATAGCCCTCTCAAATTTACCATTGTCCATTACTTAACTTTAGGTAATAAGAGGACTACCTAATTGGGGGTTATAATGATAACCCCAATGTAAAATAACCAATTCTTTAATCTCCTGAACAAGACAACTGGTGTAACCCCTTTCTAGGAACATGTTACCTATAAAATCCATCTCGGTAAGGACATCATCATATGTGGAAGTCATTCTTGCAGCTCTAATCATCTATACTTTATACTTTTTCTGTTTAAGAGCTAGAAACCTCTAAATATGAATTACTAAAGGTGGGGTTCCTGTAGATGTCTGATCTGAAACCAGATTCAGTAGGTTTAATAAAGGTAGCCAAAAAACTAATACCTTCAGTACTACAATGCTATGTACATTTCAAAAAAGGGGTGGTCTGATGTAAATAATCCAAAAAACACTTAACATCATGCATAGGCCCCTACACAAAATAAATAAGTCATCCAAAAACCTTGGGTAAAGGTGGATACTATGCTTAAAAGGACAGTTAAAAATATATTAATTTTCCCAATCTAGCAGCACCATGTTAGCAAATATTGGGGTACAGGAGGCATCCATAGCCACTCCCCTTGACTTGCTTGTAATATTTCCTTTCATAAAATATAAAGTTAATATCCAAAATCAAGCTCATAAAATTCAGTAATAAAGTTAACTCTATCATTATCAAAACCAGAATATTGGGTAATAATGTTGTAGCACATATCAAGACCTACATCTTTGGGGATACAAGTGTACAAATCAACAATATCCACTGTCAAGAAAACCAAGTCCTTATTTCAAACATCTGATTTTAAACAACTCAAGAAATCCCAAGAATCTATAACCAAGTACTCCACCCTCAAATAGATGGGTTTAAGCCATCTATCTATGACAACCCAAAATGGGTACATCTTAGATCCACTCCCAGATATATTAGGGAAAAAGGGTGGATTCACTACACACTTATGTATCTTAGGGATCCCAAAAATGGTGGTCATAATAGGTTTTTCCACCTTCAAAAATCCATAAACTGACTTGTCAATCCTCCCATCTAACAAGTACTCCTCAATATAGGAGTCAACCAGTTGGTAAGCTATATCAGTTTCATTAAGAGAAACAGGAGAGCAAGTGTCAGTGTCTGCCAGAATACCCAGCATGATATGGTAATAGTCCAAGGTGTCAAACAGGATGATTCCTCCCTCTTTATCAGGTTGCATTATTCTAATTTATCATTACTCAACTTTTTGAGAAGGGTATATTCCCTCTTATTTAAATTGAAACAAGACCGCCTACTATTGTTAAGTTGGACCCATAACTGGTAAAAGTCATTAATAATGGCATCCTCAACAGCAAACAAGACAGGGTGCAAAGGTGGATTGAAGGTACTCCTCCTTAATTGACTGCCTACTCTGAACGTTGAAGAAAAATTATCCTTATTAAAATATACCGCCAAATTTACTTTCCTAAAATACAATTTGGTCTCAATCAAACTATCAATGAAATCAAAAGTCCTAAGTGGGAATAAATTTAATCTCCTTACTAAACAATGAAAAATGTTCCTTACTAATACTTTGATTGGTATAATTGTATCTATGAAACCCCTTATATGAATACACATATTTATTAGTTACTACCACATCAGTTTTATCTTGGCCCCCAGGGCCCCCCCCCCTGGTGGTACTGATGATCCTGATATTTGTTCTCCTAACCCGGATCCATTGAGTACTTGCTCCAATAATTGTACCCCCTCTGGTTCCGGCTGGAAAAATTTGAGGGGTAGTATAATTGTCTACCCTGTCCTTTCCTCCTTATTTCAGAAGATTTCTGTACTCTACTGTGCCCAACATATTCAGGATTACTACCTTTATATTTATCCCAAGGGTAAACCTGCTTGCTCTTATATTAGTTAGTGTCTCCATCTTTCTACTCTTTTTTGCATGTATTTTAGTGCATTTTTACTTACAATTTCAAACTGTTTGATATAAAATGCTTCCCACTGTGCAAACGACAAATCATCTCTAATATCCCATCAATTTTCTCTGCCTCACTGAGTAACAAACCAATCCTGGTATCATTATGCTTAATCTATAACTTCATAAAATCAAATCCACACTTGTCAAAAAATAAAGAAAATTCATTAACCACACAGTCATCAATATCTAACTCTAAGGGTATCGTAAAAAAAAACGTAAGCCCTTGAGAACAATCTGTAGCTCAATGCATTTACTAAGTTATGCATTACCTACTTGTAATCACTTAATATTAAATAATTTTTTGCTAAATAAGATAAGATCCTTTAACGAATCACAAATGGGCCTGTCAGACCCATTGCACACATTACTGGTGCAGTCATTACCGGAAGTATATCCAGTTGAAACAAAATGTTCAAAATTATTTAATCCAGCAACAAATTTTTCAATTCCACCTTCACGGTTCTTTTCAACAAAATGTTTTACGTCCCGGAGTTTTTAAGTTATCGCTTGTAGTGTTAACATTATTTTTCGTACCTTTACTGGAAACTCCAACTGTCACACAGTTCTTTTTAATTTTAGGTCTAGCCCCATTACGATAAAAACTATCCATGTCTGCACTTGCAGCAGCAAAAGTAGGTTGAGGTAACATCCTTCCCTCTAGACTCGGCCCTTAAGGAATTTTCCGAATAGTCTAACTGGGAACCCGACCAGATACTGGAATCCTTATTTAAAACTTCTAAGACTGAAAAACGTTATACAATCCGTCTGCCTTTTTAGAGCCAGCAGGTTGACTATCAGGACAACTGCAGGCAGTGACACACATCCTCCAAAGCTAATAGCGCTACAAGGAATGGGTGAAGGTTCTAAAAATTCTTTCTGTAATAGCCCACAGTATTTTCTGAAGAACTGAGAATCATTAGTGTTCTCCCACAGAAACACTGGCACATTCTGTTAATAGTCTCCAAGAAAGAGAATGCCCACAAGGAGAATAAAACACTATGCTCTCCTCTAAATCTGAATCAGAAATTCAGAAGAAAGCCCTACATCTGTCCCTTCATCTTCCTGTCCAGATTTAGAATCCTGAATCTCTTCAGGAAAAGCATCTCCTTTTCTTTTTCCAGAAACCACCTTATAAAAAGGATCAACAGCCTAAATCACCTTATAAAAAGAATCAATTGCCCAAATTAAAACCTGAGCTAGATCGAGTAAATTACTCCTGTCTAGAGAAATTCTCAAGAGGAGGAGAAGCTACATCATTAGTTTTTCATTTATTTTTGACAGGAAAAAATAGGGCTAACAGAGTTGTTAAAGGAGAACCACACCCACAAACTCAAAAAAAAAAGTTTATTTCACCATAATTTGGCGTTTCCTATATTTTAACACCACCCTGGGATTATTTACAGGTTTTATATATTTTTATATATAATTTCTGACCCTGACCACATGGGGACTAGCATCTTGAAATTATCCTGATTGTTTAGTTTGCCTCCAGGTATCCCACAATGCAGTGCTTGTCTGTAAAAAAAATACATCACGCAGGCCTCTTTCTTCCTAATACTCCTGTCACTGCATTAATTTTACATACATACACTGCTGTCTTTCCGCGTTGGTGCAATGGTAGCGTTGTTGCCTCTCAGCAAGAGGTTCTCCTGTTCGATTCTCGGCTGGGGTGCAGGGAGTGCCTTCTGTGTGGAGTCTGCATGTCCCCCCCACGGTTGGGTGGGCATTCGAAAGACGTGCGTAAATGGGCGTGCCTTCGCTGAAGGTTGAACGTCGAGCTGGTACCTCTGCGTTCCTGAAAATCTACTGCCAATCATTAGCGGACCGGAGTTCCGCTGTGGTGACTCCTAACCGGGAAAAGCCGAAAGACAACAACACTGCTGTCTTTCAGTCAGTCAGTTTTAAGCAACCTTTCATGCCATCCAATGACTACATAAAAGCATAAAGTGCAAATGCCACAGAAAAGACTTTCACAGTGTTTTTACTGCTGATGCTTTTTAGAATGGTTAAACTGTAGTCTTTTGTGAAGCTTGAATTGTACTACTTCAACTCATATCCCATCTCCTTCACACCTAACTTCCCTACTAAAAACTTCCCTAAAGTGCTAAGGGTAATTTGAGCTGTTATCTGCTGCGATTGACAGCTCACAGCAGGAGATGACTCGTGTACCGTTTCCTTGTCCTAGCCTTTACTTTCTGTATGGGTAGGGAAAGGACCAGTGAGCTGTGACATAACAGCATGGGTGGGTTTTTAGAATGGTCATGGTGATGTCAGTTTGGTGAGGGAATTGTCTAGAAAGCTACCTGTATTCACTGGCCTTGATGACATCAATGAATTGGAGACTGCAGCAAGCTTTTCCAGGGTGGGATAAACGCTTTTTGAAAGTGAGACCACCACAGTACAGTAAGGTACTGTTCCAGTAGGGAGAAACAGTCAATTTTAAATATTTGAAATGCTGTATTGTTTATAAAAAAATTAGGGACTGTAAATAGGGAGAAAAGGGACAGAGAAGTTGAGCATATAATAATAGAATCATGTTGTCCTTTAATGGCAGCAGCAGCTTCCCTAGTGATGGTCAGAACACTCTGACTATAAACAGTCTGTTAAAATACAAACTCCTACATTAAAAACAACTTTCCTAAGCAGGAAACTTTAAACAATAGCTTATGAGAAAAGTTTTTTCCCAAAAGGGAACTTGTCTGCCCAGCAAAGGAAAAGCACAAGCAGACAGTTGATCCTTGAAAGTGCACATAGGAACACACTCTTTGATGGCAGGAAGGCTCTGAAGGGCTTGGCACACAAACCTGTGTTTTTAGGCAATTCAAACTGCCTTATGGTTTGAGTGTTTGGAAGGTGCCCTGAAGCTTTCAAAGCTGACTGGCTAAGGCTACTACAGCAGTGATCAATATAACAAATATTTGTTAGGTTATGTGAGTATTGATCACACCTAGAAAGGACCATCAGGAGAATAGTGATACAATTCTGGGGTTTGTCCTCAGGGGTACAGACTTCAGAAACAAAGTAATGTGTCCACTCTACAGGGTACTGGTCAGACAACATCTCTAGTATACTGCATGCTTTTCTGGAAGTTAGATAAGGGAGGATATTACACTGCTGGAAGTAATCCAAAAGAACGCTACCAAAGAGATCCAAGAGATGGACAGGTAGAAATATATGCAGAGTCTAAAGGAGTTAACAGATCTTCTCACCTGAAAGCAGAAGAGATGTTAGTGTGTGTGCGGTGGGGGAGCAGACATAAGTGCACAAGGTCATGACAGGCATACATGAAAGGGTCATTCTGAAGAGAAAAGAAAAAGGGTGAAGGACACAGACAGACTGTAGGTAGTAAACTACTCTCTTGAGCTTTAAAGACTCAGGAACTGGAATACTAGAATATGTGGTAGATTGAGAATCCATAGAGGCACTTAAGGGAGCATGAGAAGGGTGGAAAAGGAGAAAGTAGAAATGGATAAGGAGAAGAAAGTTAGGACACTTAAAAGGGCAGATCATGTAGTCTTACTGTTTACCTATGACGTGCATGTTCCATGGTAAGTAACTTGGAGGTGCCTCAGACAGCAGAGTTGTGACAATTTTTTTGTTTCTGGACAACATGCAGATAACTCATTCATGAAAGTCCACTAGTCAAATGACGCAGATAGCCTTCATTACCTAGTCATCAATGATCCACACGTCACGAGTGCTCCCACATGTGTACGCTTGTTACATAGGTTTATACTAGGCTAACAACCACTAGGGTATTACAAGCATAGCCATGTAAACCAAACCAAACCAAAGTTTTGTCCCAGATTTCTTTGGATGCCTATATGGTGGGGTACGGTAGCATGAAGGAAGCCAAGGGTTATGGGGGAAAGGGTATGTTAGTTGGAGATTAACTTACTTACCGTCAACCTCTGTCCATTAAAGACATGAGGGTCAGACTGGGGGTGAATTTGCCATCTACAAACATAAGGATGGTGGCAAAGACATTTTTCAACTAAAAATTACTGCACAAAATCAAGATTTACCAGTTATTTTACGGAACATTTACAAAGAGCACTGCCATGCAATCAGCAATGACAGACAATGGTTTAAGCATTCTTCACTTCTATAACATGAAATCATTTGACATTTTCACGACAATGTGATCATCATGGGAAACGTACAAAAATGTATACATTTATCACAATGTTTTCATCCCTTGTCTGTCTGACTTGATTTGAGAGAACTGCTCGTTGGATCAAATCTGACAACTTCACCATTGCTCCTAGCCTTCAAAGAATTCGAAATGTACATCTGTGTGTTCACTACTTCCCAATAGAGTTTGCCCCATACTCAGTAAGGACTCCAAGAACATACAGAGTGAGTGACTACTCAGAAGAACTAATGGACATAAGAGATTCAAACAAACAGGTCTATCAGGTCCCGCTGGATGGATATGACATTTTGTTAACTGGAATGGTGAGTGGGTTGTCAAATCTGATGGAACAGGAATAAAAAGCAAGCTAGCATTTTGGCACGTACTTAACTTTTGTATCTTACTTCTTCCTAGCCATCTGATTCAACTTGGGACAGAATCCCAAGCTACCAGTTTCTCCCTGGTGGAATGACAAGATACCCACAAGGACAGTTGCTCAAAAACAGACTCTGGATCTACAGATCATATCCAAATGTTAATGTTTGGAAAAGGTATGCAATGTAGTCCACCTTTGCTGCTGCTCAAATCTCTTCCACTGAAGAGTTCCTAAAGAATGCTTTTGAAGCAGAGACTGGCCTGATAGCATCTGCTTTTAGTTTGCAGGGTACATGCTTGCTTCTAGAGGAATATACAAAGGAGACACAGTCTGGCAGTCATCTGGACAGGACTATTTTAGACACTTTTCAACCCAGTCTATAAGGTGCAAAGGCCACAAACAACTGAGAATATTTTCTTACAGATTTGGATCTGTGCAGGTATAAACATAATTGCCTGTAGACATCTATTATATACAACAGGCATTCTCCTGGTTAGTTGTGGTTTGGAAAAAAATATTAGGAAACACACATGTTTGCTTAGATTATGTTCACAGGCCAGATTTGGGATAAAAGAGCGGTTAGTTCTTAGTCTAATTTTTGTAGAATACTAGGTAAAAAGGATTGAAGAAAGAATATGCAACTCAGAAATCCGTCTTGCTGATGTAATGGTCACAAAATACAGGGTCTTCCATTACAGATACTTTAGGTGTGCAGACAATATTGTTGCAAAGGACAATGGTGTTAAAATTACTACCATAAAATACAGGTCCCAAGGGGGATACAAGAGAAAACTCTCCTCTGAAGGCTCTGCATTATTTGTGAACTGCAACTGAAGAGAATCCAGTGTGGAAACTGGAAATGGCTGGCAATTTAACTTTAATAGTTGAACATTTATACCCAGCATCAAACAAGGAAGAGAGAAAATGTAGAACATATGGGATTGGGATAGAAAAAGGTCCAGTCCATTGGCTTAAGGCCCATACAGAAAAGTATTTCCATTTGTTCTTTCACATTTTACATGTGGTTTCTTTTGGAGAGTCTGAAAACTCTTTAAACTACACTCCAGGATAAGCCGGTATCCTTGGCCATTAATGAAATTGGAGAAACCCTTACACTTAGCTTGAGGGCATGCAAGTCTGAGTGATGTTAGCCAGACAAATGAGGCAACAGGTCCATTTATGGACCCAAGACACTATGGCTGAATCACTAAGCTAGGCCTCAGCAAGGGCACCAGATCTGTCTGGACCAGAATGAGGCAAAGAAGACTACTGTCATTTTGCACACAGAGGCTTCCTGTAGAAAGCTGATTACCAGGGGAAGTTGGGTAAAGGTGTATAAGAGCAGGGGGAGGGGGGCTTCTGACGCATAACAGCACCTCTCAGTGACTGCACTTTGAAGGGATCAGGGTGAAGTAGATGCTGTATTTTGTGTCAGATGGGAGGCAAAGAGACTGAAGTACAGCTGGCTCCAGCAACTAAAGCAGCATTATGCTACTATATGACTCTGCTTACTCACAAAGCATTACTATAGAACAGTGCTATGCCTGTCTGCTAGACCTAAAATGCATGTTGCATCAGAAAGTGGAGCAAAGATATTGCCCACTGCCACACTCTCATGGCCTCTTGGCAAAGGGAGTAAGATTCAATTTCTTCTTGCTTGTTGATACAGATATGCTGTCCAACTATATGGAAATCAACCCTGGAGAAAGGAAGTCCTAAGGTTTGAATGATAGGACTGCCCTCATCTCCAAGATGTGGATGTGAAGACTGGCCTCCAGATCTGTCTGTGATCCTTGGACCACTTTCCCCTTGTAATGCCCTCATATCCCGGAGGAGGCTACCATGGTAAATGCTGCTGTTAGTGGAAAAGCATAAATGGTCCCATCATGGAAACTGTAAGGGAGTCCAGCAACCAGTATAGATGTTGCCTGCAAATCTGTATCATGCAAATAGGCGCATTAAAGGAATTTGAAGTTAGGACAACTGTACTCTTTAATGTCTATTCAAAAACTCTCACTTACAGGCAAACATGAGAGACCATGAACATTGCAGAAGCCATCAAACAGTCAACCTTCAAAACTAAGGAGGCTGGAAGTGACTGGTGAATCAGCAGACAGGAAACAGTTTTTTTTTTTTTTTTTACAGTGTTTGAAATCAGCTGTGTAGAAGTTTCCTGTTTTTAATGTCTCCAAATCTTTTGGTTTCTAATCCTATGGTGGGAATGGAGTCCATTCCCAAGTCAACGTATGATTAAAGTTCATGAAATTAGCATTGTTTCAGTCTTTGACGTCAACCAAATGTGCTCTTCACAGCACCCGCAATGTGCCCAGTAATGATTCCTCCTGCAATTTGTTTGGGGGTTACATGGACTGGTAACATATTTAAATACGATTGTAGATTCTTTTTTATACGACCCATTGCTCCTACTACCATTGGAACTGTCTGGTTCTTCCACATTGCTCTCGTTTCTGCCTGAAAATCCTAATATTTTATGAATTGTATCTCTGTACGCAAGACACTGTAGTCAGTGGGTATGGCAATTTCAATGATCAATGCTACTTTTATCTTCTTTTCTTGAACCACTATATCCGGTTTTCTAACATCTATCTTTTGAACTGTTGGTAATGGGTGATCCCATGTGATATAAATTTCATAATTTTCTATGATGCTTTGTGGCTCATGTTTCTAGTGTTTTTCAGCCAATTGAATGCCATAATGTTTGCACAATCCCCAGTGCAACAGTTTTGCCACATTATATTATGCTTTTAAGTATACAGTCCTTCTACCATTAGTATGTCACAACCAGCAGCAACAAGGTGTGTGACTGTTTCTAATTCAATTTTACAAAATCTACATGTATCTGTTTCTCCCACATGTTCAATGGACTTTGTAAACCAGTGTGTACATAGCCCACTATCTTGGGCTGCCAATATTAACCTTTAATCTCTTGGTTTGAATTTGCCTCTCCTTAACCATTCCTGCATTCTTTCCTGATCAACCTGAGATTCTTCCAAAAGTTTTCTATACTTGCAACTATATTTATGCTTTTTCCATATTTCTTGCCTTCTCATCTGATCCTTCATCTTATATTCTTTCTTTTGTTTTTTGGCTCATTCAGTTGCTGCCTAATTTTTACCTACTTCTGGTTTGATTTCCATTCCTACCTGATGCAGATATGCTTCTGCTAAATTAAGCAGAAAAGTCATCTTAGATTTATTCTCTTCATGTTTTAAAACTTTCACTACATTTGGGTCTTGTGAGGTCAGCAGATATACGTGGAGCCCCACGACTGCCGATCTATACATGTAATCAATTTCAAGGAGGTCCATCCCTCCTTCGGAATGGGGAATATATAATCTTGGTATACACTGCTTTTTATAAATCATCTGGTGAGCATGAAGCATCCTTCTTGTTTTCCTACCTAATCTATTCATCACGTTTTGGGGCCAGTCAATCACTCCAAAACTGTAAGTTAGGACAGGAAGAGCAAACTGGTTTATAGCTTGGATTTTGTTCCTAGATGTCAATGCTGTTTAAAGAATTAATTTCAGTCTCCTAAAGTATTCCTTACCAAGTTTTATTCGCATTTGTTTATCTTTTATTGTTCATCCCTCATCAATTCCCAAAAATGTATACACTCCCTCTTTCTCAAGTTATTTTACATCACACTCTTGTCCCAAACTAATGCTTTCCTGGTGCTGCAGTTTTCCTGCTTTAAAGGTTGCTTTTGCAAACTTACAAAGACCAAATGACATTTTTATATCATCTGTAAAAGTCTTAACAACTTGCAGCTATGCTTTCAATTCCTCATCTGATGAGCTATACAGTTTTAAAACATCGACAGAGAAAATGAGAAGTCTTTACACTTTGTTGTTTTCTAGGAGCCAAATTATAGCCATGGCCTAAGCTGTTAAGTAAACAGCTTAATGGCAAGGCATAATAGCAATGGTGACAGTCACCCTAGAATATCCCCCTTTGAATTTTTATCCCTGGGATAACAATCTGCTCTTTATCATGGCTTAACTGCAAAGTGGTCTGCCACTGTTTCATGGCTACTGTAATCTAGTCAATCAGTGTAGGACGCATCTTAAATGTTTTTAAGCACTCTTCTATCCATGAATGTGGGATACTATCAATTGCTTTTTTTTTGTAGTCAATCCATGCCATACTTAAATTCTCCCCCTTTGTACAGTTCTCCACTAAGGCTTTACTTAACAACAAATGATCCTTTGTTCCATATGACTTTCTTTTATTGCCTTTTTGTTCTACTGTCATTAACTGAGTTTTCTTCTAAATGACTATAAACTCTGTCAGCATCAGTTCCAGTGTATAGTTTATATGTCGTCAGAAGGCACGTTTCTGGTCTGTAATTTTTAGGGTAGCATTGTTTGCCGGTTGTTAGCCAGGTTGGTGTCTGTTTGGGGTGCGCATATAAATAGTTCTTAGTCATGGCTAACTCTTCATGCAAAGATGTTAATACTTTTAACCAAAAGTTAGGTTCTGCATCTCAGCTTGAGTTTTCCAATTAGAGGCTTTTCTTAACTTTGTTTTAATCACCCTGGCTGTTACTTCATCTCAATTCATATCCTGCACCTTTAAACTTCTTATTCTTTTACTTCTTCTATCCATTTAGCACATTTGTTATGTTCCACAGGATTTTCATAGATACTTATCCAAAATGTATCTATTTCTTCTTTTTTTGGTGGCCTTTCAATTCCTTTTACCTTGTTTCCCAATTCTCTTAACTTTTTTGGGTCATCAATAAATTGCTTATTTTGCACTTTTCCTTATATTTATCTGTGTATCTTCTAATTTTTTCACCTGTGCTGAAATTTTCTTAGTACTTTTGTTGATCTACTCCCTCTTCTATAGTCTTCCAACAGTGACACATCTTGTCTTAACTGCTTTATAGTTTTTTCTATTCGATACTTCCATGATGATATTTGATTTCTCCCTTTCCTTTCCCTTGCTACCCAGTCTTCTTGTGGTAGAACTTTATCAGTTATTAATTTAGCTGCACAGTAATATATCCTGTTTACTTCTGTTAAATCGCATGGATCTCTATGGACAGTCCTAATTACTGCGTTCATTTGTTTTATCCGACTTCTGACTTTTTGGGTTTTGTTGACCTTCGACAAGTCTATTTCTCTCGATCTTAATACAGCTCTCTTGTCTATTAAATCAAACAACTCTTCTTCTTAGCTCATTTTCTTCCAAACTGAGTCAAATCCCTTGTTTTTTGTTTCCTGCTGTCATTCTATAGAAAGTTCTATAGCATCTTCCTGTGGCACCTTTGCTTCAATTTCATCCTGTGTTATCCGTTGCTTTGTCATATGGGAACTCACTGGCCTATCACTCCTCAACACTGACTGTATCAGAGTTCCCACAGTTTCTTGTTCCTTTCTTTGCTGTCTAGCTTCAAGTGAACGTTTATACTCGTTTCCTGTGGGAAGCTCCAAAATATCTTGACATGGCACCTGGCTAATTGCTTCCTGGTCCACTGGTTTCCCCTTAATTTGGATATCCATTGCTCTATCCTGCTGTGGTGCTTTCTGAATTAGATTTTCTACACTGAATCCTTCACTTTGCGGGTACTCCATAACCTCAGTTTCTATGTCTAACTTCTCCATTACTAATCTCCTTTTCTACTTTTCCTCTCTGTCTTATTTTTGTATTATAAAGTTTTCCATGTCAGGATTCCTTTGCCTATATTTCTCTCCAAATATCTTTGCTGCTCCTCTTTCTGTACTGGTTAGTTTTGCTTTCTCCTTTGCATAAATATTACACCATATTAAATCTCTTTTTCTTTCCCATATCCATATCTCTTCAGATGTCTCCTGATCTTTCTTTTTCTCCTTACTTTGGGGACTCGGTCCACCATGGTGTGATGTACTGTGTTAGACTTCTACAACAAATCTTTCACTTCACAGGCACTGCATAACTTCAACTTCTATTTTTTAATGTCTACTTTGTAATCTTTGCTACGTTACAGCTTTGTGATATTTTTTAATGTGAAATTTTCCATATCTGGATGCCTTTGCCTGTATTTCTCTCTGAATATCTTTGGGGCTGCCTTCTTTATATTGATTAACTTGGCTTTATCCATTGCATAAATACTGCACCATATCAAATCTCTCTCTCTTTCCCATGTCCGTATTTCTTTTTTATACTTTTCGAGTATCTCTAGGTTTTGTTGTTTATATTTTCGCACTTCCTCAGATGCATCTTTTTCCAAACAGATCAAAGTTTCTTGATCTATATACTGTTTTTGACAAAGTAGTCATAGCTCATTTGTCACTCAAGGGACCCACATTTTCCTATACCTAGATTATTTGTCTTGGCTGCTTTATTAGTGGAATCCCTCACTGCAGCCAGTGAATACTTGCTGCAGCTGTGCTCATTCAATACAAAAAGAGCAGCAGCAAAGATATTTGAAGAGAAATACAGACAAAGGAATCCGGACATGGAAAACTTTAATACAAAAAATAAGACAAGAATTTGAATGCAAATTTTCATTTGAAGCTTCTGACGGTTTTTCTTGTGGAAGTATTTTTCAGTTTTTGTGATTTTTGTGGACTACATCTTCCTTCCACAACAGGGGGGGGACATCCTTACCTTGGGCCTGGCCTGGGCTCACTGTAGGAATGTTTCTGTATTTTGAGGATTCTACACGGTCATCTTTTGCAGTCCTTGCACCAGTGCGCCTACCAGGATTGGGCACTTTTGTATCCTGAGTCTTGTGCACCCAGCTATCTTTTTTAATTTTTGACCTACTTCTGTCCATGATGTATGCTATGTAAATACAGTGTATATATCAGGGTCGTCTTGGTGAGATTTTGTGAAAAACAGGGTCCACCTCATGAAGGTACTCACCAAGACTTAAGGATGAATTAAATTTCAGCATTACTACTCTCCTTTGCTTGCTGACTTTTCATCTCTCCATTCGGAGAGGTTTCAATATGCATGCTGCTGTTTGTAGATAGACCTCTACAAACACTACTGATTGAGTGGGCTCAACCTGGGGCTTTTCCTGACTGTCAGATACACATGAATAAGCACAGCTGCAGCAAGTATTCACTGGCAGCAATGAGGGATTCCACTAATAAAGCAGCTAAGACGAATCATGTAGGTATAGGAAAATGTGGGTCCCTTGAGTGACAGATGGGTTGTGACTACTGCTGTGACTTTGTGAACACCCAAGGGAATGCTGCAAGTCCATAGGGCAAAGCTCTGAACCAGTGACAACTGTATCCCTGACAGATCTGCAGTAACCTCCTCCATGTTTTGGAAATTCGGATGTGGAACTAGGCGGTTGGAAGATCATCAAGCACATCCAGCTGTCTGCTTTTAAGCAAGGCAATATTGCTTCAACCATGACCATTCTGAATAAGGTCTTTATTACATATTTTATTTAGGCTGCTGAGATCCAAGACTGACCAGAGATCCAAGACTGACCAGAGATCCTTAATTTTCTATGGACCCAAGAAGAATCTTGGACAGACTCCTGATTCTCTCCAGTCTGACAAGACGTCTTGGCTAATCTTTTTCTCCCCCAAAAGAATAGCCATAACTCTATATGCCACTCTGCGCTGGTGATGAGAAACATCTGTGACTAGTAGAGACTGCTGGTCTGGGGAATAAGAAAAGGGTACTGTACAACCTCTGGATATGATTTTCCTTACCCACTTGGTCCTGCATGATGGCTGCTGACATAGCTGAGTGAACAGATAAACAGTCCCCAACTGTCCAGAGGGGAGCAGCCAGGCAATCCTTTTAATTTTTATTTATTTCATTGGATACCTGGTACGTGGATTGTTCCTCAGACTCTTTTCGGCCATGACCCCGGACCACACAGCAACAACTGTAGCAACAGTGCAAAACAGAACAGAGGAACAAATAGCAAGACATTCAAGAACTGGAAGAGGATGTTAAGGTTGTCCGTTTGAAGATAGACCTCCTAAGTCCCCGACTTTGTGGATCCCCATATGCCTCTGGGGCAGTATCTGTTAAAGAGGCTAACTGTACCTTTAGTCACCCTGTCAGGAGAGTAATCAAAGGATCAACTCTGGGGTTTTCAGAACCATAGGGATTTAGACTGCTTCCGATTTCAGTTATAGAATCTTTGGTGTGGGGGTCTGAAATGATAAATCTAGAACAGACTATTTCTTTACCTCTTGCTCAATTCTTTTCTTTTAACCTTGGGTTCAGATGAGAAGGATCCATCATAATGGGCAAAGGAGAAGGATTCTTTGAAGTTGTCTGCAATGTCACAAAGGGGAACCAAGCAGGATGACTTATGGTTATACTGGCAGCTGCCACTCTCACTGTTCCATCAACTGCATTGTACAAAAGCCTCATGAAGAACATAGAAATATTCAACACTGTGGTCACATGAGTTTCAAAGCCTGTTTCCTGGACTCAGGAGTGGCGTGCTTTCTCAAAGATTCCAAAGCTTGCTCTAAATCCCTCCAGCAGCAGTTTATATAGGTAATACAATTTAACACCAACAGAGTAAAATGTACCGGAGATGTAGGCACACTTTCCCATCCTGTCCACTGCATGAGACACCTTATTCAGCAGATGAACTGCCACTGTATCTTCTAACAGTTGTCTCTTGGTGGCTGCACTACAATGACGGTATCCACTAGAGGGCCCTTGTTCCAATGCTGCCTATCCTTAAAAGGGCAAAAGCATCCTGTTGGGTTTCCTGGGGATAGCCTCTGTGGAATTTGGTTTGTGCCATGCCCTACTGGTAAACAATTCAATCAGATTATCCATGGGCAGTACTACCTCGGAGATGGCCAGAAAAGGTACAGAAAAGCCTCAAATAACATTTCTTAATCCTGAAAGTGTGGGTCAGTGGCCAAGATTCCCTATAGTACATCAATTTGAGGATTTCATCGCTCTCTTCTGGAGGGAATTCTCTGGATTACTTAAATCAATGTCTGAGGTAAGAGACTCCATGGGGGAGTTAATGTGCCTCCTTTTGCATGCCCTTTTCGTGGAGAAGACCAGTGGGGACTTGTCTAAATTTCCAGAGGAATTGGCTTGAGCCAGGAGAGTTTTTTTCAAGCCTTCCAGCCTAATCTGCCTATGGCAGAATGTCAAGAAGGCTGAATATCTAATTACAGGGTGTCAGGAAATAGAGCCTTTGTCAATGGAGTTTCTGTGTTCCTCCTCAAGGAGGAGGCTACCACTTTTTGATCATCATGAATATCGACACCGATTCTGTTGGCATCATGGAACCCCAAAAAAGTGCCACATCCATCCTCATCAAAGTGAATGTGAAAAGCAGCAACACAGAAGACCTGGACAGCTCTTGAAATCGGAGCCAGCATATCAAGCACAGAAGACTCAGACTCTGAAAACGGCCAGAGTGGGACAGCTCCAAAAGTATGGCACTGAGTGGTCAGTTCAGAAACTCTTTCAGCATCAAAAGTCTCTGGGATGAGCGAGTCAGATGCAAACTAGTTGGTCACCAGGTGTCCACTCAGTCAGGTACTGACACAATAGGCTTAGGGCATGATATCAGCTCCAAAACTAATCATGCCAAGACTAGAACAGAAGCAACAGTTACGATAGGAGAATGTGGACTAACTCAATCCGCCCTAGATACAGAAGAGGATAGGACAACACACATCTCCATCTGAGTCGTCAAACATGCCCTCATCATTTGATCCCAATCTAATTCCAATGCACCCTGGAAAGACTTGGTAGGCCTGAAGGAGGATGTGGATAGACAGCAGGAAGATAGAAATCGGGAAAACTATTCTTTAGAACAGTGCCTTCTTTGAAGAATAGTCTACAAACTACTGTATCTTTGCTGGAAATTCTCTGCAATGGAGGACAAGAATTCCTTGAAGTCACCGCAGACGGTGAATGCTGAATATCCTGCCTGGGTACCTTTGATACCAGTGCTGCTCAGTTCTTCTTTTCTTCTCTTTCTTTCTCTAGGCTTTGCTCTACCCTCTCCTTGTCACCATCCTTGTCTATATCATTGGAAGAGTCAGCAGGGAATTTACTCTTTCTCTCTGCCACAAAATGTGGCCCATAGACCTTGCATATGGAGCAGTCCATTGTGAGATGAGTTATCCCAGGTACACCACTTAAAGACTGTTGGTGTCGTGGGGCAATATTTTGTGGCCACATTTCTTGAAGCACTTCTCCATGACTTATCCCAACAAAAAAAAAAATACAACAGTAACAGCAAAAACAAAGCAGGAATAAGTCACACCAGTAAAGAAATTAATTCCTAGTTTCATAGTTTGGTACTAGGCTATCTGCCCTGGGGCATTTATAAGCCTAGCCATAGTGATGTGGCGTTCGCCACCCCATGTAATAGTACAAAAGTGTACAGAATAGATTTAGAATACTGTGCCTCTGTCTAGCAGTGACACAGAGATGACCCCTGGGATAAACCTACGATCTCCCATCCACTCGTCAAGATTTCTCTTGAAGTGAGTCAATGAGGGGCTCTGCCTAACATGAACTGGGATTCTGTTCCAGAGTATGGGAAGCCTCTGAGTTATGAATCTGTCCCTCCAGCATGTCCTATTCATATTTGTGCTGAGGTTTAAATCTTTAGCTCTCGTGATTCTGATGGATTTGGATTTTTTGAGGTGGAGCATGTACATCAATTCCTGATTGGACATGGCCTTGTACGTCAGGCAAAGATCACCTCTGAGTAGGCGGTATGCTACTGAATAGAGTTGGAGTTTCTTTAGTCTGGCAGCATATGACATATGTTGGAGACCCTTGATCCTCTTGGTGAGGTACTTTTGGGGTCTCTCTAGCTGTTGCAAGTGCCGGGTAAGGTACATACCAAATGGGGCACTGTACTCAATCATGGGCCTGATAAGGGAGGAGTACAGGGGCACAATGACCTCCCTTGATCTGGATGTGAATCCCTTCATGATAAGGTGGGCAAGGTAGAAAGTCTTTCTAACCATTTTGGCAACGTGGGTGTCAAATGAGAGGTCACTATCGACTTGGGTCCCCAGGTCTCTGATTACTTTTTCCGTACTCAGTGGGTTACCGCCTATAGGTTCATAGGTTCATACTAGGCTATCTGCCCTAGGGCATTTATAAGCCTAGCCAGAATGTGTTTGGCTTTCGCCACCCATTTTAAATTTATTTTGCTATGACCTTTTTCGAGGTTAGTATACTGTGCCTCTGTCTAACAGTGACACACAAGTGATACCCGGGGTAAACCTATGATCTCCCATCCACTCATCAAGATTCCTCTTGAAGAGAGTCAATGAGGGACTCTGCCTAACCTGGACTGGGATTTTATTCCAGAGTGAAGGGAGCCTCTGGGTTATGAATCTGTCCCTCCAGCATGTCCTATTTATTTCAGTGCTGAGGTTCAAGTCTCTCAAGCGTGCACGATGGGATTTGGATTTTCTGAGGTGCAGCATGTCCATTAATTCCGGGTTGGACATGGCTTTATACGTCTGGCACAGATCGCCTCTGAACAGGCGGTATGTCACTGAGTAGAGCTGGAGTTTCTTTAACCGGGCAGCATATGGCATCTGTTTGAGCCCTTTGATCCTCTTGGTGAGGTACTTTGGGGTCTTTCCAGTTGCTGCAGGTGTCTGGTAAGGTACATCCCAAAAGGGGCATTGTACTCAATTATGGGCCTGATGACGGATGAGTAAAGAGGCACGATGACCTCCCTTGATCTAGATGTGAATCCCTTCATGATTAGGTGGGCTATATAAAATGTTTTTCTAACCACTTTGGCCATGTGGTTGTCAAATGAGAGATTGCTATCAACTTGGGTCCCCAGGTCCCTAATTACTTCTTCTGTACTTAATGGATTACCACCTATGTGGTAATTTGTGGGCACTTTGTTTTTGCCAAAGGGGATGACTATACACTTTTTGGCATTTAGCTTGAGGCCATGGCTCTGGCACCAGTTGTCTGTTTCTATGAGGCCCTTTTGGAGGATGCTTGTGTCGGCTGGAGAGTCGATTATGGTGCCCAGTTTGCAGTCATCTGCGAACTTGGTCAGCCACAGTCCTTCCGTGTTGGCCTGTACCTCCGAGAAATATATACAGAACAAGAGAGGTCCCAGGACTGAGCCTTGTGGGACACCACTTGTAACTGGTTTGGAGTCTGACATGGCTCCAGCAATTCTAACCATGTGGGTTCTGACTTGAGCCAGTTTGCAATCCATCTAGTGACATAGGGGTTTATATTTAAGCTGGTGAGCTTATCTATAATGCCCGAGTGGGGTATTGCATCGAAGGCTTTTGCGAGGTCCAGGTAGGCTGTGTGGACCACCTTCCCCTCGTCAATGGCCTTGGTGACTGTTTCAAAGAAATCAACCAGGTTCAAGAGGCAGGATCTGCCCTTAAAGCCGAACTGGGTAGGATCCAGTGTCTGTAGGTCCCCAATATCTTTATTTATGAGGTCCATGATGATCCTTTCCATAGCTTTGCAGACCAAGCTAGTCAGGCTTATGGGGCGATAGTTTCCAGGATCCGTTGAGGCACCACCTTTATGGAGAGGGACCACTGTTGCTGTACGCCACTCTTTGGGCACATATCCTGTAGTAAGGCTGAGATTGAATTAGAAGTTATGTACCTACCATAACGTTCCATGTTAGTTGTCTTCTCGCCTTCTTTCTTGCTGGATGGGTTCGAGCCGATCCTCGGCTCCACTGCACTTGCTTTAGCTTGAGAACTCCTTTTACCAGCTCGAGGCAACCCTATATCCCATGATGCAAGGCGGAACTACCTCAGATCTCGTTTGCCGCTTAGCGAAAGAGGTCTCCTTTGCCAGCTGAGGTAAGTAATTTTCTTGTCAAAAGAGAAAAGCTTAGTTAGGGTTTTATTTCCCCCTTGTTTCCATTTTTATAGTCTGTAGTGTGTTACAGCCCACCCTATTCCCTTATAATTCAAAACTTTTTATTTCCTTTAGTATAAAAGTTTAGTTAGGCCTAAACCCCATTGGTTAATCCCTACCTGTGTGTTGTGTGTTAGGGGATTAATTGTGTGTGTTTGTTGGGGTTTGTGTGTGACTTCCTCCTAGGATTATGTCAAAGGAAGGCAAGGTCTCAGGCTTCAAGAAGTGTGACTCGTGCTGTCAGAAAATGTCTCTGACAGACGGTCACACTTCTTGTGTTTACTGCCTGGGGCCTTTGCACCTGCAGGACTCCTGTGCTTTGTGTCACTCTTTTAGCCAGAGAGTCCTGCAGGAACGGAGGAATAAGCTAATCCTCCATGGCTTACTTAAGCCAGAAGGTTCTCCCTCTAAAACAGGGTCTGGGAAACCATCTAAGCCACCGAAGGCTCAGGCTTCAGTATCCAAGCCTCCTCCGGTGGCTCCGTCTCCGTCGGAGCCGAGATCGGCTCCAGCTGGAACCGATCTATCTGCTTCAAAAGTAGTGGGTTCGGCACCGACTGGTTCCGACACCCGGTCTACTGTGGCCTTGTCGGCTCCGGCTGCAGCCGACACCTTATCCAGCATCGGAGCCGAGAAACCTTCGGCTCCATCTGGAATTCAGGGGACTTCGGCTCCGATGACTTCATCCCGAAAGAGATCTCGGTCCCCTTAGTTGCAGAGTATCCACTCAGCTCCAGGGTCTCCTCTTTTGTCGGAGCGGAGCCATCGGAGCCGATCTTCGAGATCTTCCAGGCTGTCTGACTACGACTTAGAGAGGGTGGTAAGCAGGCTGTTGAAGTCGCAGGCACTGGCCCAAATGCTCCATAGCCCGTCTCAACAGACTTCGGCTATTGTCTCACCCCTTGAACTTCCTCCTCCGACTCCACACCAGAGTTCGGGCCGGAGCTTCGGGACAGCGACTGTTTCGGGCGCCGAGCCGATACATCCTTCGCCCGCTGCCCTCAGCTCCGATCTCCTCCTTGAGGCCTTCCTTGGAGGGATCCGGTCGTCGGGTTTCCCTTGTCGGCTCCGAGGGGGCTAGTGGCATCGGACCCTTGTCCGACCCCGCTCTCCCTCTCGGGGCTTCAGCTTTGGTAAGCTCGGCACCGACATCGGCCTCGGAGCCTTCCCTCTCAGTGGAGCCGGGAATTCCTGTATCCTCGGATCGGGGATATTCCGGCCTCGAGGGGAGCCTTTGGGGTGATGAGGAGTGCCCTGGCCTCTGAGCCAGGTCAACGGTCCATCCCTCTAGCTCCTCCCTCTTCAGTGCCTGTAGACGCCTCTTGCCAGCCTCTTGCTCTCAGGCCCAGGGATCCATCGCCCCAGGTTTCCCCATTGGGAATTTCCTCCTCTTCCGAAGTTTCTCCTGATCCAGCAGGTGAACCCCCTCGGAAGAGGACGTGTAAGAGGAAACACACAGACTCCCCCGAGTCTACTACATCGGATACCGACTTAGATGAGTCGGAGGGTTCCCCACGATCCCCCTCTGAGGATGTCTCCTTTTCAGACATCCTTGAGCTCCTCAAACAGAGGGGGAATTGGCCATCCATTGATCCCTCCGAGGATGAGTCGGTATACCTGGAGACTTTTGGATCCCGACCCTCCACCTCCTGGGTGTCTCCGCCTTTCGACCCACTTATGCAGGTAGTGGCTCGAAGCGGGCGGCTCCAGATTCTGTGGAACCTGTCCCCAGGAGACCATCCAAATTTATCACGGCCCCTACGGACAAACAGTTTCTTTCCAAGGGCGTCTCTGTGGATGCTATGGTGGTGGCGCCCACTAAGAAGGAACTGGCGGATCCTTCAGTACCTGTCCATCCTCCTAACAAGGATTCTAGGACCATGGACAGGTATGGAAAGCGGATATTTTCTTCAGCGACCTTTGCTATGCGTTCGCTGAACTACCTTTGTCACTTCACCAGGCTTCAAAGAGATATTCTCAAGGAACTGGGTGAAGTGGTCCAGGATCCTTCTGCTGCTGGGGCTCAAGAAAAGATAGCCTCACAGCTAGCAATCCTGAATTCCCTATCCAACTCCTCCATGCGGCTCATATCCTATGCGGCCGATGGAGCGAGCAGGGCCGCAGGCACAGGAGTTGCTCTTAGATGCCAAGCCTGGATGCGGCTTTGTAATTTTGCGGACCCCTTTAAGGCGTCCTTCACTAATACCCCCTTTGATGGTTCGGCTTTGTTCGGACCTCAGGTGAAGGATACCTTGACCAGGTGTGAGCAGGACGGTAAAACTCTTTCTGCCGTTGGAGTCCATTTTTCCACTCCTTCTAGACCATATCCCAAGGGTCAGAAGGGGGGGAAGATGTGGTTCCGCAAAGCCTAAGGAGCTACACCGGACACACGTGGTCAGTTTACCCCCAGAGGCAGAGGGAGTAACAACAATAGATGCCGCCCTAGAGGCAGGGGGGGTCCTCAGAACCAGGGCAACAGGGAGTCTCTTCCTGAGAAGCCCTTTCAGCATCCCTGAGGTGTTGCCCGACTGTCCACCCTTGGAGGCAGTTGGGGGAAGGATTTCGCTGTACCCAGTAGCCTGGCAATCCCTATCACAAGAGATGTGGGTACAGTCGATCATATCCGAGGGTTACAAAATCCCCTTCGAAAGGTATCCCGTACCTCAACAATCCCTTCCAGACATCTCACCCGGTCAAAGGGATTTGGCAGAACAGGAGGTTTCAAAGCTCCTAGAAAAAAGAGCCGCCCAGACTGTGCCGGCAGACCAGGTAGGATCCGGCGTCTACTCGAGATTCTTTTTGGTCCCCAAAAGGACGGGAGATTGGAGACCAATATTAGACCTTAGCAGTCTAAACAGATTTGTCAAGAAGGCAAGATTCCGGATGGTCACGCTTCAGTCCATTCTGCCCTTTCTGGGCAAGGACAACTGGATGTGCTCTATAGACCTTCAGGATGCGTACTATCACATAAAGATTCACAGGCGCTCCAGAAGGTTTCTCCGCCGCTAGGGACCAGTCATTACCAATTCAGAGCCCTGCCCTTTGGCCTCACTTCAGCCCCCAGAGTGTTTACCAAATGCATGGCAGTGGTCACAGCTCATCTGAGACGTCAAGGATTCCAGGTGTTTCCTTATTTGGATGACTGGCTCCTCTCCGCCACCACCAGGTGTCAGCTTCTTCAGACCAGAGACTACACTCTACAGCTTTGCAGGAGTTTGGGAATTTCAGTAAATTTGAAAAATCTTCTCTGCTGCCTTGCCAATCTATCACCTTTATAGGCAGAATTAAACACCATCAAAATGTTAGCCAGACTAACAGATCAAAGAATTCTGGACATCCAAAAATTTGTTCGGATTTTATTGCAGAGCAACAAGGTCAAAGCCAGATTTATACTGAAGGTTCTAGGTCTTATGGCTGCGCCATTGTTCTACTACCACTGGCTCGCTTCCACATGCGTCTTCTGCAGTGGATGCTATTCACGCAGTGGTCGTACCACAGTCTCCGATGAGGCACGAAATCTTAGTCACACAGTCGCAGAACTCATCTGAATTGGTGGATATCTTCCCTCTTCTTCATCAGGGCCGACCCTTTGTTTCCCTCCTCCAGTTGCCACAGTCACTACGGATGCCTCTCTGATCGGGTGGGGGCATTATCAGGGCAGGATGGTCCACGGACGTGGCAACCCATAGAATACCATCTGCACATAAATGTCCTGGAGATGAGAGCGGTGCTTTTAACGTTGCAGGCCCTCAATGACTTTCTTCCCACGGGGACTATTGCAGTACAAACGGACAACATGTCCGTGGTCTGGTACATCAACAAGCAGGGCGGGACCAGGTCCTATCCATTGTGTCGAGAAGCTCTCAGACTTTGGCAATGGGCAATCTCCTCTCATCGGTTTCTGATAGCAACGCACATCCCCGGCAGGTCCAACCTCTTGGCGGACAGGCTGAGCAGATCCATTCTGATGCCTCACGAGTGGTCTCTCAATCAATCTGTAGTGGATCAGATTTTTCTGCAGTGGGGCACTCCTTGTTGCGATAATTGCTTTGGGAAGAAGAAAAGTACAATTTGCCTTCATCTGAGATAGGTGGCCTTGGCTGTATTAGTGGCTATTCTGGTGGTGTTTCTTTGCTCTATATATTGCATGTAGAGTTGTGTGCTACTGAGGTTTCGTTTCCATGTTTTCTATACCTTTTCTATAAGTTGCATTATTTTCTTTAGCTCATCCAAAAACCCGTGGGCATATCTGTCCCCCAAGCCTTCTTTTAGAGAGTGGGGAAAGTATTATCCTGAACTGGTTTGAAGAGGTAACTGAATGCAGTTAGGGGATTTGGGATGGAACAAAGAGGCTCCCAAATCTATTTTTTGTAGGAGAGCATTCACGATGTGTTTGCTCTGACGTTTGTCTCTACATGTTAGTATCTGTGGGGACAATTTAGTAGCTTTGAATGATGAAGAGGGCATGACTGGGCAATGGTCACCAAGGTGGCTGGAGAGGACCGTTTCCTGTGTGCACTGATGATTGCTGTTGGTCATGAGAGGAACTGAAACCTTCACACAGCTAACCACAAACTTTTTGTTAAGCATCTGGTCCATTGCATTACCTTTTATTACAACATATATAAAAGAAATCTCAAGCACTGACACAGCCACAACACCAGAATTGTTTACTCTTTGTCTTAAAGATTTATTAGCTCAGTATACATGAGAAGCAGACAGACAATACCACAGCTGCACAATGCAGAAGCAATGAACGGCTCGGGATTCTGCCTAGCTGTTACAGTTACTGCTAGAAGACTTCTCCCCTCAAAAGTATGTAACTTGTGTGAATGCATTCATAATAACAGTAGTTGTTGTTGTGTCTTTCGGCTTTTCCCGGTTAGGGGTCGCCACAGCGGAACTCCGGTCCGCTAATGATTGGTAGTTGATTTTTACTTGCCAAGTTACCAGCCCTGACACACAACCTTCAACGAAGGTATGCCCATTCACGCACGTCTACACGCAGAAGATGCTCTAGTTGAGAATCGAACCGGACAGCATCTTACTGTGAGGCAACAACGCTACCGCAGCACCACCACAGTAGTCTGAGGGAAAAAGTCTTGTTGCAGTATGAGTATTCTTCCACCATCACCTTTTGGATTTGGATATTGGTTTACAGTATAATGGTCATTAACAACCTGCTAGTTATTACTTGTATATACTTGTGTGTTAATTGCTAGTATCTGTACTGTTATTTGGTTTACTGGAAAGTACAGTTGTGCAAGAACTTAGCATAACAGTAGATGTCCTACTGATCACTGCTGCAGTATTTTAACAGATGGGTTTGGTTGCAGACGTCCGGCCGGGTACAAAAGCTTTACCTTCATACGAAGTACATCTGGGTAATGACACCTGGGTATAACAGTGAACATATGCACAACATCCTCAGACTATCTCCAAGCCAGAATCAGCCTGAAGAAGACCAATGAAAATGACAGCAAGTTCCCTTCTGAAAATAAGATCTTGTGGTACAGAATGTGCCTGTGTGTGCATGAAAAGCAAAGTGTTAATGCCAATGAGAGGTTCAAGGAGTAAATAAAGGGGGATAGGTGGAAGGGAAGGAATACTGCAATAGTGATCAGTAGGACATCTACTGTTATAAGCTGTCACGCAGCTGTATTATGACCTGACTGTTTCACTGCTGCAGCATTCTTAACTGATATGCAATTCCCAGAGATGTAGAGGAGGAGGGTGGCAGATTAAAAGGACCCAAAAGGAGGAGAGTCCAGGAGGCCAGACAGAATGGTTATTGCAAACACTGTCCTGGACCTTGAGAAAGCATCCAACTTGTAGTGTTTTGTGAAGGTATGAACAGAAGACCATGTGACTGCTACTAAAATAGACCTGGTATCTACAACTTTGTAGAAAGCACCTGAAGAAGCTACTACTCGAGTGAAACAGGCTTTTTGACAGTGAAGTACAGTCTTTCCATGGTAAAAACAGAAGAAGGAAATAGCTTTTCAGATCAAAGGAGGCAATAGATTGTTTGGAAACTAGTTGTCCTAACCTAGATTCCAAGAGGAAAACAAACAGTTGATCTGTTTTTATGATGTCCCTAGTTTTACTCAAGTAAACCTCAACTGTCTGTGAATGTCCAAACAGTGCAGTATTCTTTCCCCCTTATTCTGTAGTTGGGGTAAAAGTTAGGTAGGCTGATTGCTTGGTTGAGCGCAAACTCACTGACCACTTCTGGCATGAAGGCTGGATTGACCTGGTGGCTTACCCTTTCTTTGTGGAACATGAGGAAGGGAGGAATGGCCATAACAGCTTATAGTTGAGACCCTGTAGGCTGAAGTCAATGCCAAGACAGCACAGTTTTCAAAGTGCAGAACTTTAAAGTAGCTGAGGCAACTGGCTCAAAAGGAGGCAAAGCTAGCTTTTCCAAAATAAAGTTAAGGTCCCAAGGAGGAACAACAGGTTTTCATGGGGGTTTAATTTGTAAAACTTCCCTTAAGAAAAGCTGATCCTCCATCCTGGACATAAGAGGGGGTTCCAAAGGTAGACAACCATTAATAGCAGACAAGTGGGTCTTAATGGAAGAGTAGGCCAACCCAGAGTGTAAAAGGTCACACAAGTATTGTAGGACTGTGGGGGTGCCCGCTAAAAGGGGCTGGAGTTTGTGTTTTGGCCATGTAAAACTTTCTGATGTTAAGTTTCCTGGCTTCTTCTAGAATCTGAACGACCTCATCAGAGAAATCATATCTGTAAGGGATTAAAATCTTATAATCCAAGGGGTCTGACTAAGAGAACAGAGTGGAGTGAAGGAGTAGCCCTTTCTGTTGTGTGATTAGATTTGGTTGTGGAGGGATTCTCCAGAACTTCCCTTTGATAGGTGAAACAGGAGAAAAAAAACAGCGTTGTCTTGTCCAGAATGGTGCCAGGGTAGAAGTTTTGGGTATTCCTTCTGGACCTTGAGAAGGAGGCCTTGGTAGAAGTGGCAGAGGCGAATATGTGCAAAGAAACTTCCCTGTCCATGTGAAACAGAAGACAGATGCGTCGGAGTCCTTGTGCAAAACAGGGGAAGAAGATGGTTTTCAGGAGAGGCAAAGAGGTCCGCCTGAGAGGACTTCCATCTGACAGTGATGGTCTTGAAGACCATTTGTGTAGATCTTCCAAATGTCTGCTTAGAGAATCTACTAACACATTCTGTTGGGAGGGTATGTATGTGGCTGAGAGATGCAGATTAATTAAAGAGGCTATGTGCCAAATCTCCAGTGCTAGTGTGCACAAAGGATAGGATCCTGTACCTTCCCTTTTATGTACCACATCCCCATGATCTTGTCTGTGTGTAGTATAACAGTGCCTGGTTTCCAAAGGTGTGAGGTCTGTAGGGCCTGAACTCTCCTCATTTCTTTTAAGTCGATGTGTTCCTGTACTACATGGGCTGGCCCCTCCCTTGAACTCTGTGGTCCCCCTGTCCAAGCCCTCACTATGCCCTGTCCAAGGCATATGTAAACTGGTAACACGGTGTAAAAAGCGAAACAACACAAAGAAACAGGAGAAGATGCCACAAAGGTATCCTGGATGGCGGATGCCAAAAAAAACGCCAAAACGAATGGAGAGGTAACCTTGGCAAAAGATGTAATGAGAAACCACGCTGCTCTGAGGTGTAATAATAAACCACGCTGCTCTGAGGTTTTGAAGTTAAAATCCAATAGTTTAATAGAAACTGCACCACACGCCAAAACAGAACAATAACGTAAAACGCTCAAACTGCGTTTTTCGTTCAGGTCCCTGCCTGAACTTCATCAGACTTACGGCAATGTTGCAAACACTCTCGCCTTAAGTACCCTTCTCGCTTGGTAAATTAATTAAATAAACAGTGCAACAATGAGTAGGGACCACATACAAACAACGTCCAGCCTAACCACTACCTATAATAAAATGAATTAGATTCATTCGGCATGAAATATCATGACTAACTAAATATGGTTAATGAAAAATATATATGATACTTAAAAAACCAACAATGGCATTCCTAATAGTGACCAAAATAGTCCAGAATTTATTAAATTAATTAGTTATAATATAAAAATATATAAAATATAAAATATAAAGTATGAAATATAAAAGTTTAAAAATGAAAGTAAGATAAAATAAAATAAAATAAAATGTATATGTAATCTATGTGTTCATGTGTATTAAATTTAGGTATAAAAAATTCAATCAGTTCAAACAATAGGCTATTATTCACAATAACAATTCCTACCTAACCTGAATTTACACATCACATACGTGTATAAAAAACTAATAATAAATATATATAATTAAATGCAATATTAAAATAGATTTGAACAAATCAATACCCCTCACAACGTGGATCAAATACATATATATATATATAGGTAGATATAGAACTAAGTCTCCTAACCACACTCATAAACATGGTAAAACATGACATGACCATAAATGTTACAATAAATTAAGCTCTTCAATACTAAAAACGAAATTGTTATGCTGACATAACATATCCTTATCTAAATAGACTGTTCAGTTTGAGAACACACATAATTGAACAGTATTCATTGAGACCAGGCTCTTTATGTGCTGACAAACGTAACTGCCAACATAACTCTTTCTTTTCTAATTGTAACCTAAGAAAATTTTCATTGGGCAAGTTGGTATTGACAGGGCATACTTGGTCGATGACCATAAAATCAAAAGCATGGTCCACATTCTGGGTGCAATGCTTTGCTAAGGCATTTTCATCCTTTCTGTTGTTAATCGCATAACCATGCTCATATACCCTGTCTCTCAGACGTCTGTCAGTCTTCCCAATGTAAAATGCGGGGCATTGTTTGCACTGTGCCAAATAAACTACACGCCTGCTATTACAATTAAAGCGTTTCCAAACTCTAAAGGTATTATAACCTACTGTAAATGAATCAGCAGTATTAATAAACGTGCATTGCCTACATGCCCCGCATTTCGAAGTACCCCCCCTAGTACTTGTTCCTAAAGGCTTCCTTTCAAGCAGTTCTTTCATGTTGTTGCCCCTCTTAAAGGTGATAGTAGGTTCAACCCCAACTAATTTAGTAACATCCTTCTCGAGGGATAAACAAAACCAGTATTTCCTCACTACCTTGGAAATCTCAGTGGCCTCAGGACAGTAGACAAAAACAAATGAATTAACATAGTTTCTCTGTCTCCCTACTGTTCCAATCACAGTAGACTCAGGGCTATTGGTTCTATTTGAACTATTACTCAGCAATTCTACTTCATTATGTTCAATCAGTGGATCTACTCTGTTCTGAATTCCCAAAATTGCTTCGTAAACCCCGCGTTCTCTTTTCAACATGACTTCCTCAAAAATGTTATCCAAAAATGAACTTGGGTAACCCTCTATGCTTAAACATCTGATATAAGTTATCACATTCACTGGAGAAGTCCTCTGTAAGTGTGGTCATTCTTGCTAGTCTTACCAATTGGCCTTTTACTACTGATTTCTTTTGGTAGTGAGGATGAGAGCTTGAGAAATGTAAATAAGTATTTGAAAATGTGCTCTTCCTATATATCTGAGACGTATACTGGTTCTGTTTTTTACTTATAAGGGTATCCAAAAAACAGATGTCATTTGTTTTGAAATTCATAGTGAATTTAAGAAAGCCTGTAGTAGAGTTCAGGAACTTCACTAGTTCCCTTGCGTCTGTCTCGTCCCCCTTCAAAAGGATGAAGATGTCATCCAGATATCGTTTATATAAGCAGATGCTAGATTTCCAAGTACTGGTGAAAAGGTATGAGGTCTCCCAGTGGGCCATCACCAAGTTAGCAAAGCTGGCGCCCACCGGTGACCCCATAGCTACTCCAATTTTTTGCAAAAACAACTTGTCTCCGAAGGAGACAAAGTTGTTTTTCAAAATGATGTCCAACAATTGCTCGACCAAACTGCATTCGTCGCTAGAAGCCCCTCTTGACCCTATAAACTCAACTACCCATTCAATTCCCAAGTCTTGGGGGATACTGGAATAAAGATCACATACATCGACTGTTAAAAAATTCAATGAACAGTCGAAGGTCAGGTCCCGTAAACTTTTTAGAAAGGACCAAGAATCCTTGAGGATTTGGTCCTCTCCTTCCACAAACTTTTTAAGAATTGAGTCAACTAGTTTGGCAGCGGGATAGGTTACTGACTGACGAGCATCAACAAGCGTGCGGAACGGTGGGTTCCCCAAACTTTTGTGGAGTTTAGGAATCCCAAAAATTTTGGGAATCCTAGGGGCGAGCATGGTTAGATATTGACTTTGTTCACCTGTTATTAGTCCGTCGATAAAAAGGTCGTTTAGGTGTGACTTAATATACTGGTGAGCTTGATTAAGTTGGTTCTTACTGACTATTTCATAGGTGTCCCTTTCCATTAGTGCAAGCATGATGTTCATGTAGTCTACGTTATAAACTATTGCAAGTCCACCCCCCTTGTCCGGTTTCATCAACCTCACCGGCAATTTCCTAAACGTAGTTAGTAATTCTTGTTCCTCCTTAGAAATATTAAATTGATGGATATTGCTTGTTCTAGAAGTTATTTCCCTGAATTCTAACTCGCAAAGTTGTTCAAATAAATGAAGTGAATTGTTAAGGGGTGGGTTGAAACTACTAGGGACACGTAGTGGGTCAACTAAGAAGTTAGGGTCAGAATTACCAAAAATCATGTTGAGGTTGAGCTTCCTAATATACATTTTAAAATCTAGTAATAAGTTCACAATATTACAAGCCTGTGAAGGCACAAACGTTAATCCTTTTGCAAAGAGTTCAATAAGTTCACTATCAACATGACACTCTGTGTAATTATAAATTTTAAAATCAGCATCCTTGTTAGTCACAACCTCAAACAGGGTCAGTCCCACTGCTGGTTGTTGCTCCGAGTGTTGTATCGTCTCCCTGGGGCCACTGGTCGTTTCTGTTTCCAGCTCGTCCCCCTCCCCCTTCTGTAGTTTTTTGTTGTTGGTTTGGGATAACCCAGTCGTCGTCTTCAAAAACATCTATGGTAGGGTCAGGTTCAGTTAAAGTCCCTGTCCCCATAGTATGTTCTTCGTTGGTGGTATAATCATCAATATTTTCACCAAGCCTGTTGTTATTCTGTCGGTTATTACCCTGTCTGGTCCGAGAACCTATCGGTTGATTACTTTGTTTTGCAAAAGTATGATTACGTTGTCTTGGTCGAGGGTGTGCACCAGTGGGATTTGGGAACGCCAACCCCTCATCGTAGGCTTTAAGGTCCCTGTTAAGTTTTTTTATTTTGGTCATCTTTAATTTAGTCATCTGTTGGGCAATACTAGATAGAGTACGATTATACTCGAACTCATATCTCTGAAAGTCCAAGTCGCCTTTTATTTCCCTTTCAAGTGCTGTAGTTTCGGTAGTCAGACTGTCAAGTTCGATTGAGTAGTATTTGACCATACATTTTAGAATAGCTAGCCCATGGTTGTTAAACAGGCCTGTCAACTCATTGTGGAAGTCAGAACCAGGCTCTAAACCATTCGGATATACAAACAGTCTCAGGCCCTTAGGGACTATTTTTTCTTTTAGACACTTATTAAGATAATTAATTTCTAATTGCTTTTTCTTGATTCTGAAAAGTTTGTTATCGAAAGTTTTTAACTTTTCAGTCAAAGAGATGTCACTTACTGTTTCATTCTGGTCCTGGGCCACGTTATCCAAGTTTTCCATGTTGAGCTCGTCACATAACCAATTCCGCGGGTCAAAATTGGTACTATGCCTTCCTTCAGATCTTGAATTAGCTCCCCCGTTAGCTCCACGAGCTAGCGTTCCAGTTTGATGGTTAGACCTGCCTTGAGTTTGGACTGGACTCCGTGTTGTATTCAAACTGGTATTCTGTCCTGGCTGACCGGAAAAAGAGACACTATCCACCTTGTCGGATAAACGGTCCAAACGAGTATTAATAAGTTCCAAAAGCTGGGTAAGATTACCCTGGGAAAGGTCTTCCCCTTCCTGTACGTTCGCCATCCTCAATACAAAGACACCAACTCCTTAGACTGACTGAAAACTGGTAACACGGTGTAAAAAGCGAAACAACACAAAGAAACAGGAGAAGATGCCACAAAGGTATCCTGGATGGCGGATGCCAAAAAAAAACGCCAAAACGAATGGAGAGGTAACCTTGGCAAAAGATGTAATGAGAAACCACGCTGCTCTGAGGTGTAATAATAAACCACGCTGCTCTGAGGTTTTGAAGTTAAAATCCAATAGTTTAATAGAAACTGCACCACACGCCAAAACAGAACAATAAACGCTCAAACTGCGTTGTTCAGTCCTCCTGAACTTCATCAGACTTACGGCATGTTGCAAACACTCGCCTTAAGTACCCTTCTGGTAAATTAATTAAATAAACAGTGCAACAATGAGTAGGGACCACATACAAACACGTCCAGCCTAACCACTACCTATAATAAAATGAATTAGATTCATTCGGCATGAAATATCATGACTAACTAAATATGGTTAATGAAAATATATATGATACTTAAAAACCAACAATGGCATTCCTAATAGTGACCAAAATAGTCCAGAATTTATTAAATTAATTAGTTATAATATAAAAATATATAAAATATAAAATATAAAGTATGAAATATAAAAGTTTAAAAATGAAAGTAAGATAAAATAAAATAAAATAAAATGTATATGTAATCTATGTGTTCATGTGTATTAAATTTAGGTATAAAAAATCAATCAGTTCAAACAATAGGCTATTATTCACAATAACAATTCCTACCTAACCTGAATTTACACATCACATACGTGTATAAAAAACTAATAATAAATATATATAATTAAATGCAATATTAAAATAGATTTGAACAAATCAATACCCCTCACAACGTGGATCAAATACATATATATATAGGTAGATATAGAACTAAGTCTCCTAACCACACTCATAAACATGGTAAAACATGACATGACCGTAAATGTTACAATAAATTTGCCCAATGAAAATTTTCTTAGGTTACAATTAGAAAAGAAAGAGTTATGTTGGCAGTTACGTTTGGCAGCACATAAAGAGCCTGGTCTCAATGAATACTGTTCAATTATGTGTGTTCTCAAACTGAACAATCTATTTAGATAGGGATATGTTATGTCAGCATAACAATTTCGTTTTTAGTATTGAAGAGCTTAATTTATTGTAACATTTACGGTCATGTCATGTTTTACCATGTTTATGAGTGTGGTTAGGAGACTTAGTTCTATATCTACCTATATATATATATATATGTATTTGATCCACGTTGTGAGGGGTATTGATTTGTTCAAATCTATTTTAATATTGCATTTAATTATATATATTTATTATTAGTTTTTTATACACGTATGTGATGTGTAAATTCAGGTTAGGTAGGAATTGTTATTGTGAATAATAGCCTATTGTTTGAACTGATTGATTTTTTATACCTAAATTTAATACACATGAACACATAGATTACATATACATTTTATTTTATTTTATTTTATCTTACTTTCATTTTTAAACTTTTATATTTCATACTTTATATTTTATATTTTATATATTTTTATATTATAACTAATTAATTTAATAAATTCTGGACTATTTTGGTCACTATTAGGAATGCCATTGTTGGTTTTTTAAGTATCATATATATTTTTCATTAACCATATTTAGTTAGTCATGATATTTCATGCCGAATGAATCTAATTCATTTTATTATAGGTAGTGGTTAGGCTGGACGTTGTTTGTATGTGGTCCCTACTCATTGTTGCACTGTTTATTTAATTAATTTACCAAGCGAGAAGGGTACTTAAGGCGAGAGTGTTTGCAACATTGCCGTAAGTCTGATGAAGTTCAGGTAGGACTGAACGAAAAACGCAGTTTGAGCGTTTTACGTTATTGTTCTGTTTTGGCGTGTGGTGCAGTTTCTATTAAACTATTGGATTTTAACTTCAAAACCTCAGAGCAGCGTGGTTTATTATTACACCTCAGAGCAGCGTGGTTTCTCATTACATCTTTTGCCAAGGTTACCTCTCCATTCGTTTTGGCGTTTTTTTTGGCATCCGCCATCCAGGATACCTTTGTGGCATCTTCTCCTGTTTCTTTGTGTTGCAAGGCATATGTAAACAGGGCTTGGTTGTGTAGAGCTGGAACGAATGGAAAACATGGGTTGAGTATAACCTGGTTGCTCCACCAAAGGAGATCCCTCTTCATAGATGGAAGAAGTAGAATGTTGACATATTGAGGGTGATGGTGTAGAAACCAGATCGATTTCAAGTACCTCTGAATTTTTCTCAAGTGTAATCTGGTGAGGGCTAACATAGGGATGGTGGTAGCCATGAGTATTAAGGTCCTGACAGCTTGTCTAGCTGAGCAATGATTCTGTGTGGAAAGGAGTAGAAACTCACTGGCTAGAAAGGTGACTTTCTCTTGAGGAATGGAGGCATGCATGGTAGATGTGTCTAGATAGCATCCCAGGAATGTGAGTAGTTAGGAAGGGATGAGTTGGGATTTTTGAAGCTGACAGTGAACCCCACTAAAGTCAAAAGTTGTACTGTGTAACGAAGGTGCATTCGAAGAATGTCTTTGGAAAAAGCCTGGAGTAGAAGTCATCCAGGTAAGGGAAAATCTGAATGCCCTGAGTGCAACAGAAAGCCACTACAGGAGCCAGACACTTTGTGAACAGCCTAGGCGCCATAGACAGACCAAAAGGCAAAGCAGTAAACTGAAAAAAAATGATGACCCAGTAAAAAAAAAAAAATTTCCTACATGCTGGACAAACGGAAATTTGAAGGTAAACATCTTTTAAGTCTAAAGATACCGTGAAAGACTGAGGGAGTAGAAAAGGTAGGAGAGTTTCCAGGTATAGCATCTTAAAGGAGGGTACAGTCAGGAAAGGGTTTAACAAGAGGAGACCCAGGATAGGCCTCAAATGACCCTCCAACTCTGGGAACAAGGAACAGCCTGGAATAAAATTTCCTACCTGTGCAGGGTGACAGAACTGCTTCTATAGTTCCCTGAGACAGTACGTCTTGGATGATGAGCTGTATGAGATGTAACTGTTCGAGAGGAGGTAGAGGATACCCCCTGGAACTGGGCTGTTCTCCCAGGACATAAATAACCCTCCTTGATAATGGTTAGTACCCACTTTTTGAGAGTGGTGTGGAAGGGTGGGGATTGGAGGGAGAGCTGAAAATAGTCACAGTGGCCTTTTACTGAACTGAGGACTCTCAGGAGTGTCCCTTTGAGTTTTCTCTGGAAATCTTCTCTTGGGAGCTTTCCTTTTTGTCTATGAACAATCTCTCCTGACAAAACAAGTGGATTTACCGGGATAATTTCTGATACCTGGGAACAGTGGACATCAGCATTTGGAGGCAATCTTTCACTATTTTGTCCTGTTCCTGCAAAGCTTTGAATAGACTGTTATCCACGGGAGAATCTAAAATTTTAGTTTTAAATCTTCAAGGATAAGTTGGCTCATTAATCAGGCATACCTTCTAATGACAGATCCATTGGCAGCTACCCTGGATGATGCATGCACATCATCATAGCTATATTTAATGCTGTGCTTGGCTATTTAAGAAGTCTGGGCCACTAAAGACTGCATAAACTGCTTTAGTCTGTGCCTCTGTGACAGCCTTGTTTAAGGACTGTAAAACTGAGAACAAGGATTTAGTCTTTGAATTTGATAATTTATAGCCCTAAAGGCTAATGCGGAGTTTACTTTCTTGCCCCATCTGTCCAATGCATGACTGTCTTTGTCATTAGGAAGAACATCAGTGCCAGAGAGCAACTTCAAAAGTTTGTCTGAAGCTATAGAAACTGCATCTGGATCTACCACAGGACTTCTGTGAAGGTACTAGAGTTCAATGAACTTTGCAGAATCTATCTGATCTTTTTGGCTTAGGGGGCTGAGTGTCTGGAGCCAAGGAGGCAGCCTGAAAAGCATCCAGGTTAGCCTCCAACACAGGTGGGACTGGAGGGGGAGCAGTTGTACCCATCTCTACTAAAATGTAATACTTTTTTTGCACCTTAAACACTTGTCTAGTCTGCCATTTGAAATGTTTCCATCATACTCAGATTTCTCCAAAGGAGGCCTTTTCCAAGGTGTAATCTGGATAAAGGAATTCTCCTTAATCTGAAGAAATCAGTTCAGGGGAATGTAACTGGGCTGAGATTTCAAATGACAGGTCTGAATCCCTATCTGGTTCCTCATCAGAGGAAGAGGAGTCCAATGCCTGCTTATGTGGTATGGTTTGAGATGTCACAAAGGAAGGAGGTTTCAGGGTCATGATTGCCTTGAAAACCCCTTAACAGAAATCAAACCACTCTTTTCCCTTGGATGTGGAAGGTAATGTCATGTGTCTGAGTTTTTGTTTTTTCTTTCTTGGGGTAACATCCACCTGAATTAGCTTAAACTGCCCTAAAACTTGTCGCATTTTTATGAGGGTTCCAGGAATCTCTTCCCTCACAAGGATCTGAGAGACTCCACAAGGGCCCTCCAATACAATGATTTGCAGTTTGTTGTAGGACCTGTCATCTGCAAGGCCTCGTAAGCCATACCTGCCTCCAACGGGGTCGCAGTAGAGGGCTTGTGAGAAGCTGATGGTCACACCATGGGTTCTAGCACCTCAGCAGGTACGTCTAACTCCAAAACAACAGCTGGAGAATCCTTTCTTTGTCTTTTAAGTTTCTTTTTCAGTGGAAGACCTATGTCCAGTCCTTCTGACATAGTGGACTAAGGCAAGTGCTTGTGGACAACTAGACTGGAGGGGTTTTGGGTTCAAGGACTGGCAGTTGGAACAAGATTCATGGTCATGTTCAGTTCCTAAACAAAAAAAGCACTTAGTGTGCAAGTCTTTGTACAGAATTTTCCTATTGCACTCACACTTGCACCTTATAGCTGACATCTATCAATAATTAGCCAAAAAGTAGACAAGGAAAAAGAAGGTTTCCCAATGGGGCAGTTATCTTATCGGACATGTATTCAGGCTGGGAGGGAGATACTCGGGGGATTTCATACATATATTTGCTTTTGTACCCAAATGGCTGTGAGCTGAGATCACCACCTAGACATATGCTGTACAAAGGTAAAGCTTTGGTACCCAGCTCAACATCAGCGAGCAAAACTCATCTGTTAAGAATACTGCAACAGTATCTAGTGGTCGTCTAAAGATGATGCAATTAACCTAACACTGAAAAGCATACCCCTTAAAAAACTGTTGTACACACAGCTTATGGTAAATAACGCATATTTCACACCTGCATTACTACACAAATTCAATGAAACAAAATCGCCGTACTGTCTACACTGCAAGGATCAGTCAGCAGACTTAATGCATATATTTTGGAGTTGCAAATGCATCTATAAACTCTGGAATTCACTGAAATTGCAATTACAAAAAGTGGGATATCAATCAAACACTTTCATGGGAATTTACCATATTACATATTCGCCCATCTAACTTCTCAATAAAACAAGCAAACTCACTTATAACCATATTCTCATTAATGAAACTATATATAGCCCTCAAATGGGTAGACTCTATAAACATCTCTTGGGAGGGTTTTAAGAAAGTGGCTATTAAACATCTATTAGCTCACAAAATAGCAATGGATAAAAGAAACAAAAAACAGCAAAACTCGAACAACTTGGGAACAAACCTTTAATATCATACTAGCATAAAACACCCTGCACACTATAAAGTAATGTGTTATAAGGGAACCTAGCAATATACCCACAAACTCGCAACAAAATATGATATTGCAAACATTAATGTATGGGTTGTCTTTATATTGTTTAAACTTGTTTGAGAAAGCATTTATGTATATAGTGTAAATAGGCTTCTTATATGACTTTCATGTTTCTATATTGACTACAATGTATAACTTTCTCTTATGGTCATGTTGTAAATATCACATTTTTTGTGTCTTTTATAAATGCAAAATGAAAATAAAAATTATTGGAAAAAAAAAATACTGCAACAGTGAATCAGTCAGGACATCTTCAGTTTCTGTTAGATGAAAAAATATGGCGTTGGATAAATCCTTCTATAGGGAATGCCCTGAGAGTGGCAAGTGAGTAGCACAAGACCAGAATTACTTACCCAGCACTGTGGTGTAGAGTACCATAACTGCAGCTTTGGTGATCTCTGTTCGATTACAGAGTCTGTGCACTGGAGGAGCAGGCATGTGGGTGGGAGTGGACATAGGAATGAATGGCAGAAGTTACCTTAGAGGAAGGTAGGTGAAGTAGTCCACTGCTTGGCTTGGACCTATCTAAGTTTAGCTATAAACAGCACAACAGATGAAGACAGACACTTTGACCTGCAAAGCAGTGCATGTGCTGTATCTGGTTGAGCTTGTGCATGTTGGTCTAGCATTGCAAGGGCAGCAATTACATTGGTATTTGAAGGGTTGTTACAAAGTATGTAAAAAACTCCCTCATCTTGCAGGATGGTAACTACAATCTTTGCCACCACTTTTTGTCTTCAGGATTAATGGCAAGAGAAATGAACAAGCTCATAGGGAGATAAAGCTAAGTGGTCACTGGATGGAAGGATAAGAAAAAAATAGTAAAACAAGCATTACCCATATGTTAATGACTGCTTGCACAGAAAGCAGTGCACATCTTATTATTGAAAGGTATAAAATATGAAATAGAGGAGCACTTTCAACTTTAACAGAGCTTTAGGATTGCCAGGGAGTTTGTACCAACTAGTTACCACTCTGTCAGAAAGCTGTCTGGTACTACACTTACTGTGTCAGAATATTTTCAGCAGTTTCAGCTTTCCATAAATCTTAGAAGATGAAATCACCCTAAGTCTCCTCTATGACAGTGAGGATAAATTAATCAAGTAATCATTAATCATCTTCAAAATTACTTAGAATAATTTAACTTCCTCTTGTAACTGCTCTTTGGATCACCTGTGCTGTTAATAAAATACTAAAATCTGACTGTCCGAATAACACGTTAAATGTTCACATCCCTGATTTGCATCTACTAAGTGAGAAGAGCTTAGCATTTGGCAATTTTCAGATCACTTTTTCAACTGTATGCAATCTGTAGTGCTCTTATTTACTTACGTGGACCAATATTGCATGTAAATCTTGTTTTTATTTACAACATTAAATGGAAGTTATGTATTCACCACAGGACCTGTGCCAGTATCAAAGACAGATTAATCCCCAATTATGGCCTAGGGGACCTAAGTTCGATTAGCATCTCGGTTACCTGATGGCGCAGGCAATAAGCATGCTGGGAAGACAGCTTGCTAAACACTATCACAGGCCACAGCTCACCGAGATACAGATACCCCAAGTGGGCCACTCTAAGGGCCAACAAAGGATTCATTCTCAAGCCACTCATTATTGCCCAGCCAGATGAACTACTGATGGTAGCATACTGGGTGGAGCAAAGGAATAGAGTATGCTCACTGGCCAACATATACAAAATGGCTCCTTGATCCAAAACTGCGTCTCCTGCTGAGCTTCTACACTTCACAAGTGTTCCTTATGAGAATCATATGGTCAACTTCCTGAAAAGCCAGGGACCTTCCTAGCACTATGGTTGCATCAAAGACATACTAAAACAAGCAGCTGGGGAAACAAACTTAGGTGAACATGGCAACCAACAGAATCTGCCCTAGGGCTAAGTGGAACTGGTAGGAAAAGGAAGTTACTATGTATTTACATTAATGACAGCTCTGGATGGACAAATCCATTCTCATTAACTGCAGGATTACTGCCATCAGGCATTAGGCAATTCAGTATCAAACTTTTTCAGGCAACCAAACCTCTCTTCTTCATCCACAATGCTCAGTATAAAGCTCAAACTCACCAGATTGTTGGTACACTGTACAAAGTGACACAACACAAAAACATACCTCTAAAACAAGTCAGAAACATAAGAAGAGATTTGGGTAGGTATGTTAATTAGAACTGCTCATTCATATCTATTATCAGCTACATACCTTTTGCATCTAATATGAGGAGGTCCTTTGCACTAACTAAAAGAGAATGTCCAAAGCTTTCTGACATACCTCACAACTTCTTAGCTTAAGAAATTTGGACAATAAAATAATCGGGGGACAAGGGCCCAAAAATAGGGACAGGTTTGAAATATTGCTCCTACAAACTTAGAATGTTACTAAAATAACAGGAATTGTGTTGGCATGCATTTTCTGAAGGAGATGAATCTGAAAATCTAGTGACTTCAATCAGTAATTTGTCAGAAAACCACAAATTTTATAAGGAACAGACCAAAAATATGAAGCAAAAATCTGGACTTTCTACAAAAATCTGAACAGGTGAGAGGTATGCTTTCTGAGGGTTCTGTCATACACCTCCAATTCATCTGGCGATGCCCTTTGCCCCTATCGCTTGAAACATAACAAGGATAATTTGCAGGCAATCAATGCCCTTATTGCTAAATACTGATGTCAACATCATGGAAAGGCAAAGTAAAGTACAGTTGTGTACACTTACCATAAATGTAGATGTTCGAGTGTATTCACTGTTGCAGTCATCACATTTGGGTAATCTGCTGGCAGGTTGCCCTCAGTCGGCCTAAATATCAAAGTCTTGGGCCCTGCATCGGTTGCTGTCTCTTCTTCATGACGTCAGGTCATCAGAGGTATAAAACATGCAGCCGACACCATATTCTTTAGTTTTTCCTGCTCCAAATGTCAGGTGCCCCCCAAATAGGGGGCAAAAATATATGTATACATAAATATATTTATATATAAATGCAATTGTAACAACATAAACTTTACCTTCATCTAAAAGCAAATACACCACAAAGGCTGAAGCATATAGTGAAAGAAACAGAAATTCTAGAAAGAAGGGAGAAGGCGGGTGGGTAACCCAGACTGCAACAGTAAATACACTCGAACATCTACTAAGTGTACACAACTGTACTATGTTCTTCGTGTTTCACTGTTGCAGTCATCACATTTGGGTAGAATCCCAAAGCTATGGATGGGAGGCTGGAGCTAAATAGCATTAGGAGCGGCTATAAGGCCTTGCAGAACTGCAGTGGCAAAGCCTGCCCTGGACTTAGAGAAAAGAGGTAAAGGATAATGCTTTGTAAAAGTATGAACAAAGCTCCAAGTAGCAGCTTCTAGAACATCTTTGGTTGGCACCCCTCTGAGAAAAGCTGCTGAGGTAGATGCAGCCCTGGTGGAATGTGACCTGATACCCTTGGGCACCGGTTTACCATGATGCAAATAGCAGAAACGAATGCAGTGGTTTATCCACTTAGAAATAGTCTGCTTTGAAATAGCCTTCCCCTCTGATCCTGCAGCAAATGCCACCAGTAGTTGCTCAGACTTTCTTAGAGATTTGGTCCTGTTTAAGTAGAATCTTAGTTGTCTGTGTACGTCCAAGGAATGCAGAATCCACTCCCCCTTGTTCTGCGGATTTGGGTAAAAAGTTGGCAGGTGAATAGTTTGGTTAAGAGCCACACTGGATACCACCTTAGGCATAAAGGAAGGATTTGTCCTGAGGGACACTCTGTCTGGGTAAAATGTAATAAAAGGCTCCACAGCCATGAGGGCCTGTAGTTCTGAAACCCTTCTTGCTGAAGTGATTGCCAGAAGGAAAGCTGTTTTCCAAGATAAAAACTTTATATCTGCAGTAGCTGCTGGTTCAAATGGAGGCAGGGTGAGCTTTTCCAATACAAAATTGAGGTCCCATGCAGGAGTTGGTGATCTTCTGGGAGGCATTAAATTTTTGGCTCCTCTAAGATACTGTTTTAGCAGAGGATGAAAAAAGATAGGAGCCTCTGTGTTGTAATGAGCCGAGATTGGCTGAGGCATTGATTTTTACTGATGAAAAAGATAGGCCCTTGTCAAGCATCTCAGTTAAGTATTGTAAAATCTGAGGAATATTTGGCTTTGCTGTGTCAGTACCTTGTGCTTGGTTCCAAGCACAGAATCTCTTCCACTTATCAGCATAAGATTTTCTAGTACTAGGCCTTCTGGCTTCCAAAATGATATTCATCACAGATTTACTGAGAGGTGTTTGAATAATTACATGATCAGCCATGCTGCACGGTTCAGAGTTTGGAGCTGATTGTGTATAATTTCATTGCTCTGCTGGGACAGTAGATGAGGTATTAGAGGCAAGTACCAAGAAGGGAGGTGAGACATATTCCTTAGAATTGTGTACCAGTGCTGCTGAGGCCAGTCTGGGGCAATTAGGATCATTTTTGTTTTTTCCTGTCTGACCTTTAGTAATAGCTTGGGAAGAAGAGGTAGAGGAGGATAGGCATAGACTGATAGGTCTTTCCAACTGAAGGATAGGGCGTCCACTTTCCAGGGTTGTCTGTGATAAGTCTTTGTGCAGAATTTGTCCAGTTGATAATTCTGGGGAGACACAAATAGATTTATGTCCGGACTCCCCCATTTCTCTGTTATCATGCTGAATATTTGTGGATCCAGTTTCCACTCGTGAGGGTCCATTAAGATTTCTGCTTAGGTCGTCTGCCAGAGTATTTTGTTTTCCTGGCAGGAACTGAGCTTGAAGATGTACTGGGTAAGTCAAGGCTGTGTCCCACAATGCCATGGCTAGTCTGCAAAGGGGTTAGGAATGTGTACCCCCCTGCTTGTTTATGTACCACATAACCATGGTGTTGTCAGTCTGTCAGTAGTTGCCCTGGATGGAGTAAGTTCTTGAAGGCTGTCAGGGCATTCTGAACAGCTAACATTTCTTTCTGGTGGATATGCAGATGCATTTGTTTTGGGGTCCATATGCCCTGAATGCATCTCCCCGCCAGGAGGGCCCCACAAGTATAGTCTGATGTATCTGTAATTAGGGTTTGGGTGGCAGGGGTAGAGTGAAAGACTGTCCCATGTTCTGGTGACATGTCTCTGCCCACCAAAGAAACTCCTGTTGTAGGCAGGGAATGAGAGGAATCATTGTTTCTAGACTGTGACAATGATGACTCCATAAACCTTTTAGATACCACTGCAGTTTCCTCATATGCAGTCTTGCATATGGAATTAGTAGAATGCAGGATGCCATGAACCCCAAAGCCTGCAGAATTTGTCTTGCAAATAACTGGGGTTTTGTTGCCATCTGTTTGAAGTAAATAGTCAGTTGCCTCTGTTTGTCTGGCGTAAGGTAAGCCATCTGGGCAGTTGTATTCAAGCTTGCACCCAGGAATGTAATCTTTTGAGAGGGTACCAGTTGTGATTTATTTTCGTTTATTGTGTACCCTAGGCATGTTAGAAGCCTTTTTACAAACGCCAGATGTCGGAGAAGAATGTCCTTGTTTTCTGCTTGAATGAGACAGTCGTCCAAGTAAGGCTAGATTTGTATGCTTCTTTGTCTGCAAAATGCAATTACTGGTGCCAGGCACTTTGTAAAGACCCTGTGCGCAGTAGATAAGCCAAAGGGCAGTGCAGAGAATTGATAATGCATAAAACCAGCCTTGAAACGGAGGTATCTTCTGCACGATTCCCTTATTGGGATATGCAGGTATGCCTCTTTTAAATCTATAATCACAAGCCAAGCGTTCTTGCCCAGCATGGGTAGAAGCTGTTGCAAAGTCAGCATTTTGAATTTTGGGATGTCCAAGAATGTGTTCAAAGTTGATAAATCCAGTATTGGGTGCCAGGCATTGTCTTTTTCTAGGTACCAAGAAGAGTCTTGAGTAAAATCCTTGCCTTTTTTCCTGTTCTGGTACTGGCTTAATAGCCCCCATATCCATGAGGGACGTAACATGTTTCTGTGCCTCTGCCCATTGATTTTGAGGCAGATCTGGCCAACTGTTTGGAATTGGCAAAGTATGGAAATGAAATCTGTATCCCTGGGATACTATGTTTAATACCCACTTGTCCTGGGGTATTAACTGTCAATTTTGAGCATGAAGTGCTAATTTTCCCCTAAGGGGGCTGCCAAAAGATAAGTGCTTGATGATGGCAGAGGGAAGTCATTAAGACTGCTTACTGTAGGGTTGTGCTTTGTTGCCTCCAGATTTGGAGGTAGAGGCATCCCATCGCTTTGACCTGTAAGAACCCTGTGATTGGTATCTAGAGCCTTTTGAGCGCCTGGATTTTCCCCGTGAGGCTCTGTCGGACGCAGGAAAGGACCAATTTTTTGTAGGCCAGTGTCTATTGAAACTTGGTGGCTACACTTGTAAGAAGTCTTTTACACTTTGCATAGACTTAGCTTTGTCTTCCATTTTCTTTAAAAAGTACAGTTGTGTACCTACCATAAATGTAGATGTGAGTGTATTCACTGTTGCAGTCATTACACTTGGATTATCCTGTGGCAGGTTACCCGCAGTCGGCCAGAATTCCAAAGTCTTGGTCCGGCGTTGGTTGCTGTCGCCTCTTCCCTGACGTCAGTGCGCAAGGGGTATATAAGATGCAGCCGACACCATTTTCTTTAGTTTTTCTTGCCCCAGATGTCAGGTGCCCCCAAATAGGTAGGCAACACATATTGCTAATAAAAACATACAGTAAAATAAAAACAATACCTTCATCTACAAGCAAATACACCACATAGGTTGTATAGGATAGAAAGGTATAGATAAGTCCCAGCAAAGAAAGTGGGGATGGAGGGATGGAGCGTGGGTAACCTGGACTGCAACAGTGAACACACTCGAACATCTACATTTATGGTAGGTACACAACTGTACTATGTTCATTGTGTTTCACTGCTCCAGTCATTACACTTGGGTTGAATCCCAAAGCTGAGGTAGGGTGGCTGGGTCTAAATAGGATTAGGAGTGGCTATGAGGCCCTGCAGAACTGCAGTGGCGAAGCCTGCTCTGGATTTAGAGTAAACAGGCAAGTGGTAATGCTTGGTAAAAGTGTGTACTGAACTCCAAGTTGCAGCTTCCAAAATATCCTTGGTTGGTACTCCTCTGAGGAAGGCTGCTGCCCTGGTAGAATGTGGCCTAATGTTGCTAGGCACTGACTTTCCATGTTGTGCGTAGCAGAAACGAATGCAGTGTCCTATCCACTTTGAAATAGTCAGATTTGAGATGGCCTTTCCTTGTGATCCTGCAGCATATGCTGCAAACAGTTGCTCAGTTTTTCTGAAAGCTTTTGTTTTGCCCAAGCAGAAGCGTAACTGCATGTGTATGTCCAAAGAGTGCAGAAGTCTCTCCCCTTTATTCTGGGGATTTGGATAAAATGTTGGCAAATGAATGGTTTGGTTAAGAGCCACACTGGATACCACCTTTGGCATAAATGTTGTATTTGTCCTTAGAGAAACCCTGTCTTGATGAAAAATGATAAAAGGTTCCACTGCCATTAATGCCTGTAGCTCTGAGACTCTTCATGCTGAAGTTATTGCTAGGAGCAGAGCAGTTTTCCATGATAAAAATTTTATATCAGCTGTATTGGCTGGCTCAAAAGGATGTAAAGTGAGTTTTTCCAAGACAAAGTTGAGGTCCCAAGTAGGTATCGTGCTCTCCGGGGGGGGGGGGGGGGGTCTTATGTTTTTAGCCCCTCTGAGGTACTGCCTTAGTAATGGGTGAGAGAAAATAGGAGGTTCCGTGTTATAATGAGCTGAAATGGCAGAGGCATGGATCTTAACTGACGAAAAGGATAGGCCTTTGTCCAGCATCTCAGTCAGGTATTGTAAAATTTGAGGGATATTTGGTACAAGTGGGTCAAAGCCTTGTGCCTGGTTCCAGGTGCAGAATCTCTTCCATTTGTCTGCATAAGATTTCATGGTGCTGGGCCTCCTGGCCTCCAGAATGACATCCATAACAGCTTTAGAGAGAGGTACGGTCTGAGTGGCTATGTTATCTGCCATGCAGCCAGATTTAAGGTTCTGAGTTGGCTGTGCAGGATCTGATTGTTTTGTTGAGTCAGAAGTTGAGGTATTTGAGGTAAAGTCCAGGCTGGGCCTTGAGCCAAGTTCTTTAAGACTGGGTACCAGTGCCGGCGTGGCCAGTCTGGTGCAATCAGGATAATTTTTGGCCTCTCTTGTCTAACATTTAGGAGCACCTTGGAAAGGAGAGGCAGTGGTGGGAAGGCATAAACTTTTAGGGTTCTCCAGCTGAATGAGAGAGCATCCACTTTCCATGCTTGTGGGTGGTAAGTCCTTGTGCAGAATTTCTGTAGTTGGCAGTTGAGAGGGGAGGCAAAAAGATCTATGTCCGGGCATCCCCATTTCTTTGTTATCATGCTGAAGACCTGTGGATTTAGTTTCTACTCGTGAGGATCCATGAGGTTTCTGCTTAGATCGTCTGCCAGAGTATTTTTCTTTCCCGACAGGAATTGTGCTTGCAGATGAACTTGATAGGTCAAGTGCTGTGTTCCACAAAGTTATGGCTTGCCTGCAGAGGGGATATGAGTGTGTGCCCCCTTGTTTATGTACCAAACTGTGGTGTTGTCCGTCTTTAGTAATAGTTGTCCTGGATGCAGAAGGTCCTTGAAAGCTGTCAGGGCATTCTGTACAGCTAGCATCTCTTTTTGACTGATGTGAAGATGCATTTGGTCTGCGGACCACTTGCCCCGAATACATTTTCCTGCCATGTGCGCCCCCCAGGCATAATTCGATGCATCTGTTGTTAGTGTCTGCCTGGCTGTGGGTAAAGTGAAAAGCTGTCTCTCGTTGTGGTGACATGCCAGTGCCCACCACTGAAACTCCTGCTGCAGGCAGGGAATAAGAGTTATTATTGCTTTCAGGCTGTGGCAATGTTGAGTCCAAACACTTTTTAGATACCATTGTAACTTCCTCATATGCAGTCTTGCATATAGAATTAGCAGGATGCAGGATGTCATGAACCCCAAAGCCTGCAGAATTTTTCTTGCAGGTAGCTGGGTTTTTGTTGCCATCATTTGAAAGTAATGAGTCAGTTGCCATTGCTTGTCTGGCATGAGATAAGCCATCTGGGCAGTTGTATTTAAGCTTGCACCCAGGAATATTATCTCTTCAGAGGGTACTAGTTTTGATTTCTTTTCGTTTACGGTGTACCCTAGGCCAATTAGTAATCTTTTTACAAACGCCAGATGCTTTAATAGAATGTCCTTGCTCTCTGCTTGAATAAGGCAGTCATCCAAGTAGGGATATATTTGAATTCCTTTTTGTCTGCAAAATGCAATCACTAGTGCCAGGCATTTTGTGAAGACCCTGGGCGGAGTAGATAAGCCAAAGGGCAGTGCAGAGAATTGGTAGTGCATTGAGCCAGTTATGAATCTGAGGTATCTTCTGCAATTTTGTCTGATTGGGACATGCAGGTATGCCTCTTTGAGGTCCAAAGTAACAAGCCAAGCCTTCTTGCCCAGCATGGGTAGAAGTTGCTGTAGTATCAACATTTTGAATTTCGGAACATCCAGGAAAGTATTTAGAATAGACAGGTCCAGTATGGGTCTTCAGGCTTTGTCCTTTCTGGGAACCAAGAAAAGTCTTGAGTAAAATCCTTGTCCTTGCTGTGGTACTTTTTGAATAGCTCTCATGTCCATGAGAGCTGTAATCTGGTTTTGTGCCTCTGTCCATTGATTTTGTGGCAGGTCTGGCATTCCTTTTGACCTTGGTAGGGTGTGAAAGTGGAACCTGTAACCCTGAGAGACAATATTCAGTACCCATTTGTTCTGGGTGATTATGTGCCAATTTTGTGAGAAAAGTGCTAGCTTACCCCCTAAGGGTGCTGCCAAAAGGGTAAGTGCTTGGCATTTGAAAAGGGAAGTCATTGGGACGGTTTCCTATAAGGTTGTGACATGCCTTCTCCTCCTTTTTTTGAAGCACCCCATTGTCTAGGTCTATAAGTGCATTGGGGCTGAGATCTGCCTCTTGGGCGTCTGTATCTGCCTCTTTGAGGCCTGTCTGACACTGGAAAGGACCAATTTTTTGAAGGCCAATTTCTGCTAAATCTAGGTGGCTGCACCTGTAAGAAATCCTTTACCGTCTGCATTGATTTTGCCTTATCCTCCATTTTCTTTAATACCTCTTCTGCCTTAACACCAAACAAAGTATCATGCTGTAAAGGAGCATCCAATAATTTTGCTTTAACATGATCAGGTAAACTATGTTCTTTTAACCAAGTATGCCTTCAAATGACAGATCCTGTAACTGCGGCTCCACAAGAAGCCTCTAATGAATCAAAACCACATTGCAGAGTATGTTTTCCCACTTGTTCAGCTGCATGCAATAAATCCTGCATTAACTTATTGTCAGGACATTCTGAGCTTGTAAACATTTTCTGTTTTAGCAAAGACATTAAGTATTGTTGGTATTTCAGCATGTGAAACTTGCAGTTCAAAGCCCTTACTGCTAACGTTGCTGAAGTGTAAACTATTTTCCCCCATCTATCCAGTGCTCTAGAATCCCTGTCTGAGGGGACTGGGTTTTTTGCAGTGGAAGCCTTTACCCCTGTGGGACCCTGAGAAATTGTTTCTGGGTCAGCAGCCAGGTTTTTATAAAGAAATTTATGATAGTCTGGGACCCTATAGTACCTATCTGGCTTGACTGGAGCTGGGGGGTAAAGAATCAGGAGACAAACTAGATTCAGAAAAAACATAATCAACAATATCTAACACAGGGGGTACAGCAAGGGGCCTGTGCTGAGGCAATAAAAGACAATCTCTGAGCCTTTTCTTTGATTCTGAATAATCCTGGCTCTCCCAATGGAAATGTTCCCTCATGGTGTGCAAAGTTTCCCAAAAAGAGTAATCCTCAGGAGGAGAGGCTGAAGGGCTAGATTCTTCAGCATCAGAGTCCTCATAGGGAGGAAGAGAGTATCCCTGGTCTGAAGAGGAATCAGAGGAAATAGAAACCTGGTCAGAGGATTCACAGTCTGTATCCAGCCTAGGCCTTTTATCAGGTGGGGGATGGGAACCCCTGATCAAAGTAATTAGGTGTTCGGTCATTTTGAGCATTTGTTTCTTAGGCATGGATGACTGTCCAGGAGAATGCTGCACTTGTTTCTTCGTCTTTAATGGTGTTTTAGACTTTGCCTTGGTTGCTGTAGTTGACTTGATAGTAAGCTGTGTAGGTCTGAAAACACCCTCAGAAGCCAATGCCTGCTCAGCTGCTCCGGACCCATCTGAGGGGATAGTTTCTGTATGACCAATACCTTGAGTTTCCAGAGGCCTAGTTGTCTCCACGTGGGAGTCGGAGGCAGCCTGTGGCTCTGAGGTAGTGAGTGTCAGGAGCTGCGAAAGCGCCTCACTGAGCACCGGAGAACCGGCGACTGGCCTAAAAGAGGCTTCGTCATCTGTTTTGGACCTCGGATGCCTGTCCTTTTCCTTGTCTTTGCATTTTTTATGAATTGCGGTCGTCGGTTGCTCCGACGGCATTATGTAGTTAAACCTTCGGCCAAAATAATGGAATGCAAAATCAAACCGACGTTTAATAGTGCGTTGGTTGAACCTAGCGCAAAACCGACAACTAGAAACGTTGTGGTCAGGGCCTAGGCAAGGGATACAGTAAGAGTGAAAATCCTTATGAGGTACTTGCTTCCCACAAGAAATACAATTGTTAACTTTTACTGACATCGGTCTGGAGCAAGAAAAAGTTTCCCCAACGGGGTACTTAGCTTTATTGAAGACTTCGGTTCTGAAATTCAATTTTGAAAATCTCAAGAGTCAGCCGACTGGCTCTTGCGAACTGCTTTTGCTTCGGGCACCGCGCGGCAAGAAAGGCTGAAGAAAATGGTGTCGGCTGCATCTTGTATACCCCTGGCGCACTGACGTCAGGGAAGAAGCGACAGCAACCAACGCCGGACCAAGACTTTGGAATTCTGGCCGACTGCGGGTAGCCTGTCAGCAGGATAACCCAAGTGTAATGACTGCAACAGTAAAATACGATGAACATCCTCTTCTGCCTTATTACCAAACAGAGTATCATGCTGTAAGGGTGCATCCAACAATTTAGCTTTAACATAATCAGGCAGATTTTTGCTCCTTGAGCCAGGTATGCCTTCTAATCACAGATCCAGTAACTGCGGCCCTGCAGGAGACCTCCAAGGAATCAAAACCACATTGCAAAGTATGCTTTACAACCTGTTCTGCTGCATGCAATAATTCATGTAATTCTTTATTTTCCACACATTCAGATATCATTTTCTGCTTCAATAATCCCATAACATGCTGTTGGTATTTAAGCATATGAAACTGGCAGTGTAAGGCCCTAATTGCCAAGGTTGCAGACATATAAACCTTCTTCCTTCCCAGTCTATCCAGCACCCTGGAATCGCTATCAGAGGGGGTAGGATTTTTAGCAGTTGAGGCCTTTACACCCTTGGGACCCTGTGAGATAGTTTCAGGGTCAGCAGCAGGATTTCTGAATAAAAATTTGTGGGAGTCAGGAACCCTGTAATATCTGTCTGGCTTACTAGGAGCAGGGAGGTAGGGAATCTGGAGTCATGCTCGATTCCGAAAACACATCAACAACAATGTCTAATACAGGAGGAATGGCCAGAGGCCTGCGCTGAGAGAAGAAATAGAAACCTGATCTGAAGATTCATAATCAGTGTCTTGCCTAGGCCTCTTATCAGGGGGTTGGGTACCCCTGATCAAGGTAATTAAGTCTTTAGCCATTTTGATCATCTGTTTTTTGGGCATGGAGGCCTGAGCACATGGCTCATGCGCCGTTCTGTTAGCCTTAGAAGTTGCCTTGGTCTTTGTAGCTGACGTCGGTTTTATACAGAAATGCTGAGGCCTGAAAACACCCACAGAAGCCGGTGCCTGCTCAGCGGCTCCGGACCCACCAGAGGGAGAGACATCCGCGGGTACAATACTTTGAGAGTCTCGTGGCATGCCGGACTCCACATGGGTCTCGGTAGAGGCCTGCGACTCGAAAGTAGCGGGTATCAGGGGCTGCAAAAGCGCCTCACTGAGTACCGGCGAACCAGCAACTGGCTTAGAAGAAGCTTCGTCGTCGATTTTGGACCTCGATGGTCTGTCTCTGTCCTTTTCATTGCGTCTTTGTGAACTCCGGTAGTCGGATTGCTATCCGACGACATTTCAGGATAGTTAAATCTGTTTCCAAAATATTTTGAAGCAAAGATATACCGACGCTCAATAGTGCGTTGGTTAAATCTAGCACAAAACCGACAGCAAGGCACATTATGATCTGGGCCTAGGCAAGGAATACAGTACAAATGGAAATCCTTATGAGGCATTTGCTTCCCATAAGTAATGCAATTATTAACTTTTACTGACATCGATAAGGAGCAAGAGAAAGTTTCCCCAACAGGGTACTTAGCTTTAATTGAAGACTTCGGTTCTGAAACTCGAATGCGAAAATTTCAGGAGTCGACCGACCGGCACTTGCGAACTGCTTCTGCTTCAGGCACTGCACGGCAAGAAAGACATGGCGTCGGCTGCATGTTTTATACCCCTGACGACCTGACGTCATGGAAGAAGAGACAGCAACCGACGCAGGACCCAAGACTTTGATATTCAGGCTGACTGAGGTCAACCTGCCAGCAGATTACCCAAATGTGATGACTGCCACAGTGAAACATGAAGAACATCCTACTTTACCTAACAATGCTACACAACAAGTTATCCTGGGTACCGCTACAAATATTAGTCACAGAATAAGCTACTACTGATGTCAAAGAGCAAGTAAACCTGTGTATTGCTAACTGAGTCAAGCTTATGGCAAACTATATGGGATACAACTACTGATTTCTCAGCTACAGAAAACCATCTATGCATCCTTACAAATGTCACTGCCATGGCAAGCTACCTTTGACACAACCACCAATATAAAACACAGGGCAGAGCTACCTTTGACACAACCACCAATATAAAACACAGGGCAGCACCCAATAGAAGCACACCCTGTGTTCCTGCTAGAAAAAGTCATCCTAGATAAGACTACTGGTATCAAAAAAGATCTTCATGCTTAACCTCTAGCTGATCTCAGAGCCCTGTACACCACATTTTCTCTCCTATGAAAAAAAAAAAGCAATCTTCAAAGCCAAAGGCCTCTACAATCCATTCTCACTAGCACCTGTACCAGCCTTGCATTTGTCAGACAATTTTCTGCAGGAATCAAAACAAAAGATTAAGATTATGTACCTTGTCTGACAATAGTCAAGACAGAAATGATGCCAAAGGCAGCCAAAATGCAGTCATCAACTAGGCATAACAATGCCTGTTAACTGCAATTAATTTTTCTGAACTGCAAGACTTCATACGAACAACTGAGCAAGACTAGCAATCCATTCAATATAGTCACACTTTAAATTATTTTTCTCTACAGAATAATTACAGAAAATCAAATATCAGATGGAAAAATAAAGTGCAGTTTAATGGAGGTTTATGTTTCAAATTCTTGTATACTTACAGCAGCCAAGAGGTCTCATCTCTGCATTCTGTGTGTAGACCTGAGAAATATCTGCAATTCTTTTACACAGCATGTCCACTGGGATATCGTATCCATATTTGTATTTCCAGTTGGCAGCTTCATACCGAGCTCTCTGCACCTGAGATCTACTGTCAGCTATGAACAAAGAACAAACATATGGGGTCACCTTATAAAATAAAAGCTACACAGCAAAATTTCACATGTCTAAGAAAACTATACCAACAAACAATATAAAGGAACTTTATGAACTGCTTTTTCAGTTATATAGCCAATTCTTGAGTTCTCAGTTGACGGGGCCAGATGGAAAATGGGGGTAGGGAAGAGTTGAGATGCTGACTATTAGGCAGAATCAGTGCACTTACTACATTACTGGTACTGATTTTTTTCACATAAAGGGATACTTGAATTTAGCTGAGAGGCAGTTACACAGCCTATCCATCCAAGTAATCCATTACCTACCTAATCCTGTAACATGCAAATGTAACATTTTTTCAGAGTACTACATTTTGTCCTTTTAATGTAACCTTTAAAGTTGTGCATAGAGAAAATTATTTGAATAGTTCATATTCTCACTTCTTGTCTAGGCTTATATTTGCAGGTTCTCAGCATCCACCATGCCTATCCTTGAAACTCAAATTATTTCCTTTTACAATCCACCATGGCTTTCCTTGAAACTCACATTATTTCCTTTTACAATCTCACTCTCTCTGTTTGTCTCTCTCTGTCTCTCTCTCCCCCATCTCTCAGTCTCCCCCCCCCCCCCCATCTCTCCGGTCTCTGTCTCTCTTCATCTCTGTCTGTCTCTCTCTCTTCATCTCCGTCTCTCTCTCTCTCTCTCTTCAACTCCGTCTGTCTCTCTCTCTCTTCAACTCCGTCTGTCTCGCTCTCCATCTCTCCGTATGTGTCTCTCTCTCTCCGTCTGTCTGTCTCTCTCCCCCCCAGTCTGTCTGCTCCTCTCTCTGTCTCGCCCAGTCTGTCTGTCTCGCCCAGTCTGTCTGTCTCGCCCAGTCTGTCTGTCTCGCCCAGTCTGTCTCACTCTCCCAGTCTCTCTCTCTCCCCCACAGTCTGTCTCTCTCTCTCTCTCCCCCAGTCTGTCTCTCTCTCTCTCCCCCAGTCTCTCTCTCCCCCAGTCTCTCTCTCTCCCCCCCTGTCTCTCTCTCTCTCCCCCACAGTCTGTCTCTCTCTCTCTCCCCCAGTCTGTCTCTCTCTCTCTCTCTCTCTCTCCCCCCCCAGTCTGTCACTCTCTCTCTCTCTCTTTCCCCCACAGTCTCTCTCTCCCTCCCCCAGTCTCTCTCTCTCCCTCCCCCAGTCTCTCGCTCTCCCTCCCCAGTGTTTCTCTCTCTCTCCCCCAGTCTCTCTCTCTCCCCCATTGTCTCTCTCTCTCTCTCTCCCTCTCTAAGGACAATGGTGTGAAGCTAGGGCAGGGCATGTGGACATGACTAGTAGACATGTAGCCTTCTTGGAGGGAGGGGACACTTAGTCCAGCATTTCATAGCACATAGTGGCCTAGGAGATGATTTGCAAATCTAATGGGTATGCTCTCCACCTGCACACACACCAGCTCCTCAGACATCTACAGTAGGAAAATCACTCCCAAACCACTCCACCACCCAGCTGCTGTGGTACTGTAGTTTGCATGGAAAGATGGGACCCCATCCAGCAGGCAGAACAGATGGGGCATACTCACCTATGGCACTGAGGCCAGAAGAGGTCCAGCTATGGGCAGGTGGAAAGGGATTTAACTCAACAGTAGTTCACCCCAAGAAACAAGTGCAGCCAAGCTGCAAACTGATCAAAGAAGCTGGCAGCCTTGGAGGGTGCTAAAGAAAAAGAAAAAAATTAACAGAAATCTGATGCCTACACCCGAGACAGTGAATGATGGCATGAAGTAAAAATAGCAGCAACTAAAATGTTATTCACCATTGTTTCTGCAAAAAAAAAAAAAAAAAAAAAAAAAAAAAAAAAAAGTGACAAAAGAAATTTAAGAAGCTTACCAACTATCAAACCATCTAGCCAATGATTTTTTTTACAACCTCTTTATCCTTTATAGGGCTGCAGAGAAGCTGAAGTCTATCCTAGCCATCAAGCCATGCATGGCATTGAAAAGTACAGTTGTGTACACTTACCATAAATGTAGATGTTCAAGTGTATTCACTGTTGCAGTCATTACACTTGGGTAATCTGCTGGCAGGTTGCCCTCAGTCAGCCTGATTAACAAAGTTTTGGGTCCTGCGTCAGTTGCTGTCCCTTCTTCCATGACATCAGGTCATCAGGGGTATAAAACATGCAGCCGACGCCATTACATCAGTTTTTCTTGCTATGGTTGGGTGGAGGGAATTATACAGCATTAGGACCAGCTATAAGGCCCTGCAGGACAGCAGTGGCAAAGCCAGCTCTGGATTTAGAGAAAAGTGGTAAATGGTAATGTTTGGTGAACGTATGAACTGAGCTCCAGGTAGCAGCTTCTAGAATGCCCCTGGTAGGAACACCTCTGAGAAAGGCTGTAGAAGTAGATGTAGCCTTGGTGGAATGGGATCTGATCCCCTGAGGGATAGTTTTTCCATGGTGCATATAGCAGAAACGAATACAATGGCTTATCCATTTGGAAATGGTTTGCTTTGAAATAGCCTTTCTCTCTGCCCCTGCAGCAAATGCCACCAGCAGTTGTTCAGATTTTCTTTGAGATTTTGTCCTGTTTAAGTAAAATCTAAGTTGTCTGTGCACATCCAATGAATGCAGAATCCGCTCCCCCTTGTTCTGTGGATTGGGAAAGAAAGTTGGTAAATGAATGGTCTGATTAAGAGCCACACTGGATACCACCTTAGCCATGAAGGATGGATTGGTCCTGAGAGATACAGGTGTACACCTTGAAGCACTTGCAGATCCATGCTGGCTGGTTACATTAAACATAGAATCGCTTTTTACAACAATCCTGAATGACTGGGGTATTGAAAGTGTTAGAGACCTTTTACATACAAAGGAGATGCAACCTAATAAGATTAGTTTAGTGTGTGCATTGCTTGAGATTATTCTAGAAAACAACATTTTTATGTTCAGAGATGAATATTATATACAGAAGGTTGGCGTGGCTATGGGTACTGTCTGTGCCAACAGCTACGCCAACCTCTCTCTTGTTCATCTATGTCCATTGTCTGGTATAAACGTTTCGTGGATGATATCTTCCTTTTGTGGCATGATACAGGGGAGCGCCTTAAGGAATTTATTGTATACCTCAACAATGTGACTACATTCCTTACATTTACTCATAAATATTCTGACTGGGAGATAGAGTTTCTAGATGTCAAGGTTAGTAGAGATGCATTTCATTTAGTATCTACTACTTTGTATAAGAAACCCATCAAGAAGAATACTGTACTTCATAACAGCAGTATGCACCCTAAACATACTACAGCAAATGTCCTGAAAGGGCAAATTTATCGTGTCATATGTTTGCATAACGAAGATACTGCTTTACAATCAGCACTATTTGTGCTAAAACAAGAGTTTATGTCAAGAGGGTATAGAGAGCACGATATAGACACACAACTGGAACTAGCATGGAGAGAGAGAGAGAGAAGTGGTAGGTGTAAACGATATTATAATATGCAAGTTGGAGTATGTAGTAGTGATAACATCTATACAGGCCCTAATAATACTTCTGAGATGGATGCACTTAGAATGCCACTCACATATGCTAGTAATATTAATATAGTGTGTGATATTAAGAATAACTGGGACATTCTTTCTAATGTTAAATAATTAAATGGAGTTATAGGACATGAACCTAGATTCACCTTTAAGAACAACTGGTCCTTGAAAAGACAGCTCTGTTACAAGATTGACAATGTACAATATAATCAGTCTGACAGGTTAGGTACATACTGTTGTAGGAGGTGTACAGCCTGTCAATATATACATGTGGGAGGCCGCTTTCTACATCCACACAAGGGGGTCACCTTTGAGTCTAATTTTTATGCTGATTGTCAAACGAAGACCATGGTTTACTTTAGTTACTGCACAATCTGCTGTGCTTTTTACATAGAAAAGACCAATCGTCCTTTGAAAGACAGAATACTGGAGCATATAAGGGATGTCAGGAATGCTAAGAAAAGCAGTGCACTTGCAATGCACGTCAAAGAAGAAGGTCACACACTTGGTTTTAAGTTTTTTGTACTTAAAATAGTCCCTAATAAAAGAGGAGGTAATATGAATAGTCCTACAGAAGGTGTTGAGCAGGAATGGATACTCAAATTCCAGGCGGATGTACCACCTGGACTTAATAATAAAGTATCCTTAAAACCTTTTTTAAGAGCAAGATCACTGGAACATTAATATTTGTATGTAGTGTGTATATACAATACATACCTTTTAGTAATATTTACTGTGCTTAGCCTCTCTATATATATATTTTTATACTTTTTATATGTACTGCATTTTTTGAACACACAGATTATATACTTATGTATTTTATGAATACATTTGTGCATATGTTTCATTTTAATGCATGACTTTATGAAGGTATTATTAGAGTTTTAAACAATTAGGATATCTGTATAGTTGCGGACTTTTATTTTATAACATTAGCACCTTGGTGTGCTAGCACTTTAATAAGTACTCCACATGCTTTTATGTCTTGTTTTTATTGGTTGCTATGTGATCTATGAGTCTATTTAAAATGTTCTGTTAAACCTGTTTAATGTTAGTCTGACGAAGCGGGAGTTGTCCGCGAAAGCGCTTACTTTCTCTGTGTTCTATTATATTAAACGTACTTTTGCTAACGTACCTGCTGTGTGCCACCAACATTTTTTTTGGATATTTACAATTTTACATCGTTGGCTGCAGTATCCAGGTGAAGATTTTTTCTTGTGTGGTCCTGACAGATACCCTGTCCACATGAAAAATGATGAAAGGCTCCACTGCCATAAGAGCCTGTAATTCAGAAATCCTTCTAGCTAAAGTGACTGCTAAAAGGAAAGCTGTTTTCCAGGAGTGAAATTTTAAGTCTGCAGTAGCAGCTAGCTCGAAAGGAGGGAGAGTGAGCTTTTCCAATACAAAATTGAGGTCCCAGGCAGGGGTTGGAGCTCTCCTGGGTGGTCTTAAGTTTTTGGCCCCTCTGAGATACTGCTTTAGCAGAGGATGAGAGAAGAGGGGAGGTTCTGTGTTGTAATCAGCTGAAATGGCTGAGGCATGGATTTTTATGGAAGAAAAGGACAGGCCCTTGTGAAGCATCTCAGTTAAGTATTGTAAAATATGAAGAATGTTGGGCACTGCTGTGCTTATCCCTTGAGACTGATTCCAGGCACAGAATCGTTTTCATTTGTCAGCATAAGATTTTCTAGTACTAGGCCTTCTCGCCTTCAAAATGACATCCATCACAGGTTTGCTGAGGGATGCCAAGGGTGAATTTAGGTGATTAGCCACACTGCAAGATTCAAAGTTTGGAGCCGAGTGTGCAGAATTTGGTTGTTCTGCTGAGACAGTAAGTAAGGTGTTTGAGGCAGGTGCCACGGTGGAAGGTGTGACACATTGCGCAAGAGTGGGTATCAATGTTAGCGAGGCCAGCCTGGAGCAATCAAAATTATTTTTGGTTTGTCCTGTTTGACTTTTAGTAGAACTTTGGAGAGCAGAGGCAGAGGGGGAAAGACATAGACTGATAGGTTTTTCCAACTGAAGGATAGAGCATCCACTTTCCAGGCTTTTTTGTGATGAGTTCTTGTGCAAAATTTGTCCAACTGATAGTTCTGGGGTGAGGCAAAAAGATCTATGTCTGGGCTCCCCCATTTGCGTGTCAACATGTTGAAAATCCGTGGTTCCAGTTTCCATTCATGTGGGTACATAGACTTCTCCTTAGTTCGTCTGCCAGAGTATTCAGCTTTCCTGGCAGGAATTGAGCTTGTAGTTGTACTTGATAGGTCAAGACCGTGTTCCACAATGCCATGGCTAGTCTGCAAAGGGGGTAGGAGTGTGTACCCCCCTGCTTGTTTATGTACCGCAGAACCGTGGTGTTGTCTGTCTTTACCATTAATTGTCCTGGAAGAGGGTAGTCCTTGAAGGCTGTCAGTGCATTCTGTACAGCTAGCATTTCTTTTTGATTGATATGAAGGTGCATTTGATTTGGGCTCCATTTGCCCTGAATGCACTTCCCTGCCAGATGTGCCCACCAAGGATACTCTGATGCATCTGTAGTTAGGGTTTGGGCGGGCAGGGGGTGGTGTGAATGGCAGTCCATTGTTTTGGTGGCAGGCCTCTGCCCACCATAGGAACTCTAGCTGCAGGCAAGGTAGGATAGGAATCATTGTTTCCAGGCTGTGACAATGCTGACTCCATAGACTTTTTAAGTACCACTGAAGTTTCCTCATATGCAGTCTTGCATATGGAATTAGAAAAATGCAGGAGGCCATGAACCCCAAGGTTTTGCAGTATTTGCCTTGCAGAAAGCAGGGTTTTTGTGGCCACCTATTTGAAGTAAGTCACCAAATGAATTTGCTTCTCTGGCATAAGGAAAGACATCTGGGGAGTTCTACTCAAGCTTGCACCCAGGAATGTAATTTTTTGAGAGGGTACTAGTTGTGATTTCTTTTCATTTATAGTGTACCCTAGGCAAGTTTGAACCCTTTTTACAAATGCAAGATGGTTTAGAAGAGTGTCTTTGTTTTCTGCCTGAATTAGACAATCGTCCAGGTATGGATATATTTGAACATTTCTTTGCCTGCAAAATGCAATTACTGGAAACGGGCACTTTGTAAAGACCCTGGGCACAGAAGATAAGCCAAAGGGCAGTGCACAGAAAGTACAGTTTTGTACCTACCGTAAATGTAGATGTTCAGGTGTATACACTGCTGCAGTCATTACACTTGGGTTATCCTGCCGTCAGGCGGTCCCTCAGTCAGCCCGAGCTCCAAAGTCTTGATCTGGCATTGGTTGCTGTTGCTTCTTCCCTGACGTCAGTGCGCCAGGGGTATACAAGATGCAGCCGACGCCATTTTCTTCAGTTTTTCTTGCCCCAGATGTCAGGTGCCCCCAAAAAGGTAGGCAATGTAAATTGCTAATAAAACATACATAAGAAAAGCAAACAAAAACTTTCAGTTACCAGCAAATACTCCCCATAGGCAGCAAAGGGTAGAAGGCCTAGGTAAGTACCAGCAAGGAAGAGGGGAAGGAGGGAGGGTAACCTAGACTGCAGCAGTGTATACACTCTAGCATCTACATTTATGGTAGGTACAAAACTGTACTATGTTCATCGTGTTACACTGCTGCAGTCATTACACTTGGGTAGAATCCCAAAGCTGAGGTAGGGTGGCTGGTTCTATAAGGCACTGGGGGTGGCTATAAGGCCCTGCAGTACTGCAGTGGCAAAGCCAGCTCTGGATTTAGAATAAAGAGGCAGATGGTAATGCTTGGTGAAGGTATGTACAGAACTCCAAGTTGCTGCTTCCAAAATGTCCTTGGTAGGTACTCCTCTGAGGTAGGCAGCTGAAGTGGCTGTTGCCCTGGTGGAATGACACCTAATGCTGTTAGGTACCGCTTTGCCATGGTGTGTATAGTAGAAATGTATACAGTGCCCTATCCATTTAGAAATGGTCTGCTTTGAAATGGCTTTTCCTGTGCTCCTGCAGCATATGCTACAAACAATTGCTCAGTTTTCCTGAAAGCTTTTGTTTTGTCCAAGTAGAAGCGTAACTGCCTGTGTATGTCCAAGGAATGCAGAAGTTTCTACCCTTTATTCTGTGGATTTGGATAAAAAGTTGGCAAGTGCATAACTTGGTTTAGAGCCACACTTGATACCACCTTTGGCATAAAAGTAGGGTTTGTTCTTAAAGACACCCTGTCTTGGTGAAAAATGATGAAAGGTTCCACTGCCATTAGTGCCTGTAATTCTGAAACTCTTCGTGCTGAGGTTATTGCCAGGAGCAGAGCAGTTTTCCAAGAGACATATTTTAAGTCTGGTGAGTTAGCTGGCTCAAAAGGAGGTAAAGTTAATTTTTCGAAGACGAGGTTGAGGTACCAAGTTGGAGTTGGTGCTCTATGGGGCGGTCTTATGTTTTTTGCCCCTCAGAGGTACTGTTTTAGCAAAGGATTAGAAAAAAATGGTGGGTCTGTGTTGTAATGAGCTGAGATGGAAGAGGCGTGAATCTTTAATGGATGAAAAGGAGAGGCCTTTGTCCAGCATCTCAGTTAAGTATTGTAGCATCCGAGGAATATTTGGGACAAGAGTCAAGACTGTGAGCCTGGTTCCAGGCACAGAATTTCTTCCATTTATCCGAACAGGCTTTCCTGGTGCTAGGCCTTCTGGCCTCCAGAATGACATCCATAACAGCTTTGGAAAAAGGCATTGCTTTTTTGACTAAGGAATCTTCCATGCAGCTAGGTTTAAAGTCTTGAGCTGGCTATGAAGTATCTAATTGTTTTGTTGAGTCAGAAGATGTGGGATTTGAGGCTAAATCCATGGTGGACCTTGTGCTAAGTTCTTAGATTGGGTACCAGTGCTGGCGTGGTCAGTCTGGGGCAATCAGGATCATCTTTGGCTCGTCTTGTCTGGCTTTTAGGAGTACCTTTGAAAGGAGAGGTAGTGGTGGGAAAGCATATACTTGTAGGTTTTTCCAGCTGAATGAGAGGGCATCCACTTTCCATGCTCGTCAGTGGTAAGTCCTTATGCAGAATTTCTGTAGCTGGCAATTCATTGGGGATGCAAACAGATCTATGTCTGGGCTCCACCATTTTTGCGTTATCATTCTGAAATATTTATGAATGTAATTTCCACTTGTGCAGATTCATGGTGTTTCTGCTTAAGTCGTCTGCCAATGTGTTTTTCTCTCCTGGCAGGAATTGTGCTTGCAGATGAACTTGATAGGTTAGAGCTGTGTTCCACAAGGTCATGGCTTGTCTGCAGAGAGGATATGAATGAGTGCCCCCTTGCTTGTTTATGTACCACATAACTGTGGTGTTGTCTGTCTTTAGTAGTAGTTGTCCTGGATGCAGAAGGTCCTTGAAAGCTGTAAGGGCATTTTGTACAGCTAGCATCTCTTTTTGATTGATGTGAAGATGCCTTTGTTCTGCGGGCCACTTGCCCTGAATACATTTTCCTGCCATGTGTGCTCCCCAGGCATAATCCGAAGCATCTGTGTTGTCAGTGTTTGCCTGGCTGTGGGTTGAGTGAAAAGCTGTCCCCTGTTGAGGTGACAGGTTTGAGCCCACCATCGAAACTCCTGTTGAAGGCAAGGAATAAGTGGTATTACTGTTTCCAAACTGTGACAGTGTTGAGACCAGACACTCTTTAGGTACCTTTGTAGTTTCCTCATATGCAGTCTGGCATATGGAATTAGTAGTATGCAAGATGCCATGTACCCCAAGGCCTGCAGAATTTTTCTTGCAGGGAGTTGGGTTTTTGTTGCCATCAATTGGAAATATTGAGTCAGTTGTCCTTGCTTGTCTGGCGTGAGATAAGCCATCTGGGCCGTTGTATTTAAGCTGGCACCCAGGAATATTATCTCTTGTGAGGGCACTAGTTTTGACTTCTTCTCGTTTACTGTGTACCCTAGGCAAATTAGCAATCTTTTTACAAATGCCAGATGCTTTAGAAGAATGTCTTTGCTCTCTGCTTGAATAAGGCAGTCGTCCAAGTATGGGTAAATTTTAATTCCTTTTTGTCTGCAAAATGCAATTACTGGTGCCAGGCATTTTGTAAAGACCCTGGGCGCAGTAGATGAGCCAAAGGGCAGTGCAGAGAATTGGTAATGCATTGAACCAGCTAAGAATCTGAGGTATCTTCTGCAATTTTGTCCGATAGGGACATGCAGGTATGCCTCCTTGAGGTCCAAAGTTACGAGCCAAGCTTTCTTGCCCAGCATGGAAAAAAGCTGCTGTAGTGTCAACATTTTGAATTTTGGAACATCCAGATAAGTATTTAGAGAAGAAAGATCCAGAATGGGCCTCCAGGCTTTGTCCTTTCTGGGAACCAGAAAGAGCCTTGTGTAAAATCCTTGTCCTTGCTCCTGTATTGGTACCTTTTGAATAGCTCTCATGTCCATGAGTGCTGTAATTTGTCTTTGAGCCTCTGCCCATTGATTTGGTGGCAGAATTGGCATTCCTTTTAACCTTGGCAGAGTGTGAAAGTGGAACCTGTAATCTTGAGATACAATATTGAAAACCCATTTGTCTTTGGTGATCAAATGCCAACTGTGACAGAAAAGTGCTAGTTTTCCCCCCAAGGGGGCTGCCAAAAGAGAAGTGCTTGGTAGCTGTAGTGGGAAGTCATTGGGGCTGTTTTTTTATAAGGTTGAGGCCTGTCTTCCCCTTCTTTCTGGGTTGAAGCACCCCATTGTCGAAGCCTGTAAGAACCTTGTGGTTGACCTCTGCCTCTTGGATGTCTGTATCTGCCCCTTTGAGGTCTGTCTGAAACTGGAAAGGACCAATTTTTTGTTGGCCAATTTCTGCTAAATCGCGGAGGCTGAACCTGTAAGAAATCCTTCACCATTTGCATACATTTTGCCTTATCCTCCATTTTCTTTAATACCTCTTCTGCCTTAACTCCAAATAAAACATCCTGCTGCAAAGGTGCATCCAATAGTTTTGCTTTAACATGATCTGGTAAAGTCTGCTCTTTTAACCAAGCATGTCTTCTAATGACAGACCCTGTAACTGCTGCTCTACAGGAGTCCTCTAATGAATCAAAACCACATTGCAAAGTATGTTTTCCCACTTGTTCAGCTGCATGCAGTAAATCCTGCATTTCCTTATAGTTAGGAAGATCTGAATTTGGAAGCATTTTTTTGTTTCAACTGAGACATCAAAAATTGCTGATATTTAAGCATGTGAAACTGGCAAATTTAAGGCCCTTGTTACTAAAGTTGCAGATGTATATACTTTCTTCCTCCATCTGTCTAATGCTCTGGAATCTCTGTCAGAGGGAAATGGATTTTTTGCTGTAGAGGCCTTTACCCTTTTTGCTGTAGAAGCCTTTACCCCTTTGGGACCCTGGGAAATAGTTTCAGGGTCAGCCACAGGGCTTTTATAAAGGAATTTGTGAGAGTCAGGGACTCTGTAGTATCTGTCTGGCTTAACTGGAGCAGGAGGTAAAGAATCAGGATTTAAACTGGATTCAGAATGCACATCATCCACAATATCGAACACTGGCGGAATAGCAAGGGGTCTGTGTTGAGGTAATAAGAAAATCTCTGAGCTTTTTCTTGGATTCTGAGTAACCCTGGCCCTCCCAATGGAAATGCTCCCTCATGGTATGTAAGGTTTCACCAAAGGAGTAGTCCTCTGGTGGGGAAGCTGAGGGAACAGATTCCTCAGCATCAGAATCCTCATAAGGGGGTAAAGAGTATCCTTGGTCTGAGGATGAATCTGAGGATATGGACACCTGGTCGGATGAGTCATAGTCTGCATCCTGTCTAGGCCTTTTATCAGGAGGAGGGTGGGACCCCCTGATCAGAGTAATTAAGTCTTCGGCCATTTTGAGCATCTGCTTCTTAGGCATGGAGGCCTGTCCTAGTGAATGTTGAAGTTGTTTCTTTGTTTTTAAAGGGGTTTTAGACTTAGCAGAAGATTTAATGGTTAACTGAGTAGGTCTGAAAACACCCTCTGAAGCTGTGGGTTGTTCAGCTGCTCCAGATCCCTCTGAAGGGTTAGTCTCGGTAGGCCGTAAATCTGGTGTATCCGAAGGCTCAGCCATCTCCACTTGGGAGTCAGAGGCGGCCTGTGGTTTCAAAGAAGTGGTCGTCAGGGGCTGCGAAGGCGCCTCGCTGAAAACCGGAGAAACTGCAACTGGCCTAGAAGAGGCTTCGTCATCAGTTTTGGGCCTCGGATGCCTGTCCTTGTCTTTGCGCTTTTTGTGAATCCCGATCGTCGGTTGTTCTGACGGCATGGTGTAATTGAATTTTCTGCCAAAATAATGTCGGGCAAAATCAAACCGATGTTTAATAGTACGCTTGTTAACCCTAGCACAAAACCGACAACCTGTAACGTAGTGGTCTGGGCCTAGGTATGGGATACAATAAGAATGGAAATCCTTATGAGGTATTTGCTTCCCACAAGAAATACAATTATTAACTTTTACTGACATCGGTCTGAGGCAAGAAAAAGTTTCCCCAGCTGGGTACTTAGCTTTGTAGAAGACTTCGGTTCTGGATTCGGAATGAAAATCTCAGGAGTCGGCCGACCGGCACTTGCGAACTGCATTTGCTTCGGGTACCGCGCGGCAAGAAAGACTGAAGAAAATGGCGTCGGCTGCATCTTATATACTCCTGGTGCACTGACGTCAGGGAAGAAGCGACAGCAACCGACGCCGGACCAAGACTTTGGAACTCGGGCCGACTGAGGGACCGCCTGATGGCAGGATAACCCAAGTGTAATGACTGCAGCAGTGTAACACGATGAACATCTAGTAATGCAAGTAGCCTACTTTGAAGCGGAGGTATATTCTGCAAGATTCCCTGACTGGGATATACAGGTAAGCCTCTCTTAAATCTAGAGTTGCCAACCAGGCATCTTTGCCTAGCATAGGAAGTAACTGGTGAAGAGTCAGCATCTTGAATTTTGGAATGTCCAGAAAGGTGTTTAGAGTAGACAAGTCTAGAATTGGACGCCATGATTTGTCTTTCCTGGGTGCCAAGAAAAGTCTTGAATAGAAACCTTGTCCCTTTTCCTCTTCTGGTACTGGTTGAATAGGCCCCATGCTCATGAGGGAAAGTACTTGTTTCTGGGCCTCTGCCCACTGATTTGGGGGCAGGTGTGGCCATCCGTTTGGAATTGGCAACATGTGGAAATGAAATCTGTATCCCTGGGATGCTATATTTAAAACCCATTTGCCTGGGTTATAAGTTGCCAGTTTCTTGCATGAAGAGCCAGTTTTCCCCCCAAAGGGGCGGCTAAAAGTACAGTTTTGTACCTACCATAAATGTAGATTTGAGTGCTAATACAGCTGCAGTCATAACAGATGGGTTCTCCTGCTGTCAGGTGGGTCCTCTGTCGGCCGTACTCCAAAGTCTAGGTCTGGCGTCGGTTGTCGTCGCTTCTTCCCTGATGTCAGTGCGACAGGGGTATAAAGGAACCAGCCAACGCCATTTTCTTCACTTTTTCTTGCCCCAGATGTCAGGTGCCCCCAGAAGGAAGGCAATACATAAATTTGTGTAATAATGCAGTGCAATATAATCAAAATACAGTAGTTGCAAGCAAATACATCATAAATGAATACCCCAATCAGGTTGTATGAGGATGTGTTAGCCTATAGGCCTGTCCCAAGAGGGGAAGGAGGGAGGAATGGACTGCAGCTGTATTAGCACTCGAACATCTACATTTATGGTAGGTACAAAACTGTTCTATGTTCATCGTGCATACAGCTGCAGTCATAACAGATGGGTAGAATCCCAAAGCTAAGAAAGGGGTGGTAGGCACTAGGTGGAACTAGGAGCCGCCAAAATGCCCTGCAAAACTGCAGTGGCAAAGCCTGCTCTAGATTTGGAGTATAATGGTAGGTTGTAGTGCTTGGAGAAGGTATGCACAGAACTCCAAGTGGCTGCTTCCAAAATATCCTTGGTAGGAACTCCTCTGAGGAAGGCTGCAGAGGTGGCTGTGGCCCTGGTGGAATGAGTTCTAATGCCTGTAGGTAAAGTTTTGCCATGAAAGGAATAGCAAAAGCGTATGCAGTGGGCTATCCATTTTGAGATTGTCTGTTTGGAAATTGGCTTTCCTTGACCTCCTACTGCATAGGCCACAAAGAGCTGTTCTGATTTTCTGAAAGGCTTTGTTCTGTCCAAATAATAACGCAGTTGTCTGTGGATGTCCAAGGAATGTAGGAATCTCTCCCCTTTGTTTTGAGGATTGGGATAAAAAGTAGGTAAATGTATGGCCTGATTTAAAGCTACCCTGGATACCACTTTAGTCATAAAGGACGGGTTGGTTCGTAAGGAAACTCTGTCCTGATGGAAGATGATAAAAGGCTGGACAGCCATGAGAGCCTGTAGTTCTGAAACTCTATGAGCTGAGGTGATAGCCAGAAGAAGAGCTGTTTTCCAGGAGAAATATTGCAAATCTGATGAGGCAGCTGGCTCAAAGGGAGGCAAGGTCAGTTCTTCCAGAATGAAATTAAGATCCCAAGCAGGTATTGGTTGTTTCCTTGGAGGTCTTAAATTCTTAGCCCCTCTGAGGAACAGTCTTAAGAGAGGGTGAGAGAATAAAGGTGGATCAGTGTTGTATTCTGCAGAAATGGCTGAGGCATGGATTTTGATGGAGGAGAAAGAAAGTCCACTGCTTAGCAGTTCAGCCAAATATTGTAGTATTTGAGGTAAATTCAGTTTTCCAGGATCCTGGCCCTTTTTCTCATTCCAGACACAAAAAACGTTTCCATTTTGCAGAGTACCTCCTTGGAGAGTAGGGCCTGCTGTGATGCTAAGGAATCTTCCATGCGGCTAGATTGAGTGTTTTTAGCTGGCTGTGAAGAGTTTTGAAGCTGTGCTGAGTCAGAAGAAGAGGCATTAGAGGCAGGGTCCATGGTGGGGAATGCGTCAGGCTCCTCAGGAGTGGGTAACAGTGTTGCCTTGGCCAGTCCGGAGCAATGAGGATCATCTTTGGTCTGTCTGCTCTGGTCTTCAATAGAACTTTGGGCAGCAGAGGAAGAGGTGGGAAGGCATAAATTATCATTGATGTCCAACTGAAAGAGAGAGCGTCCACTCTCCAGGCCTTTGGATGGAAGATCCTTCTGCAGAATTTTGTCAATTGATGATTTTTGTAGGAGGCAAAGAGATCTATGTCTGGCCTTCCCCATTCTTGGATTATTTCTGTAAAAACTTTTGGATGCAATTTCCATTCGTGTGGATCTGTCATATTCCTGCTTAGGTTGTCTGCCAGCGTGTTTTCCTTGCCTGGCAAGTACTGTGCTTGTAGTTCCATTTGTAAGTCCATGGCCATGTTCCAAAGTGACATGGCCAGTCTGCATAGGGGGTAAGAATGTGTTCCTCCCTGCTTGTTTGTGTACCACATAACTGTGGTGTTGTCCGTACTTATCAATAGTTGACCTGGTTGTAGAAGGTCCTTGAAAGCTGTAATAGCATTTATTACTGCTACCATTTCTTTTTGATTGATGTGAAGGTGCTTTTCTTTTTGGGACCATTTGCCCTGAATGCACCGATCTGTCATGTGCACCCCCTAGGCGTAGTCCGAGGCATCTGTTGTGATGACTTGATTTGCTTGAGGCTTGCTGAATGGAAGACCTGTGTTTGTTTGACATGCTTGAGCCCACCACAGAAATTCCTTTTGCAGACATGGAATTAGTGGTATTATTGTTTCCAAACTGTGGCTGTGTTGAGACCATATGTTTTTCAGGTACCATTGTAGTTTCCTCATATGCAGCTTTGCACATGGGATTAGTAAGATGCAAGATGCCATGAATCCCAAAGCCTGCAGGATTTTCCTTGCAGTCAGCCTGGTGCAATTTGCTAGTGTTCTGAAGTACTGAATTAGTTGCCCCTGCTTTTCTGGCGTGAGGTAGGCCATCTGGGTGTTTGTGTCCAAATTGGCACCCAGGAAAATTATCTTCCGAGAGGGTATTAGCCTTGATTTATTTTTGATGACTGTGTATCCCAGAGAGTTCAATAACATTATTACATAAGCCAGATGTTTCAGAAGAATATGCTTGCTGTCCCCTAGGATCAGACAGTCGTCCAAATAGGGGTATATTTGTATCCCTTGAAGCCTGCAGTAGGCAATTACTGATGCCAGGCATTTTGTGAATACTCTGGGTGCAGTAGATAAGCCAAAGGGCAATGCAGAGAATTGATAATGGGTTGAACCTGCAAGAAATCTGAGGTACCTTCTTCAATTTTGTCTGATTGGGACATGCAGGTATGCCTCCTTGAGGTCCAATGTTAACAGCCAAGACTCCTTGCCCAGCATGGGAAGAAGTTGCTGTAGAGTGAGCATCTTGAATTTTGGTACGAGTAGAAATGTGTTTAGGATGGATAGATCCAAAATAGGTCTCCAATCTTTTCCCTTCCTTGGCACCAGAAATAGCCTGGAATAAAAACCTTGACCTTGTTCGTGCATAGGTACCTCTTGAATAGCTTTCATGTTTTTGAGATCTGTAATTTGCCTTTGTGCCTCTGCCCTTTGATTGTGCGGCAGGCTTGGCATGCCTCTCATTTTTGGAAGGGTGTGAAAATGGAATTTGTAGCCTCTGTTTATAATGTCCAAGATCCATTTGTCCTTTGTGACAAAATGCCAATTTTTTTGAAAATAATGCCAGCTTTCCTCCTAAGGGGGCTGCCATTTGAGACCTGGTTGGCATGCAAAGGGGAAAGTCATTGGGTTTGCTTTCTGAAAGATTGCGAGTTGTCCTCACCACCTCTTTGTGTAGGAGCTTGCCATTGTCTGCCTCTAAACGATCCTTGGGATTGTCCTCTGCCCCTCGGGCGCCTGTATCTGCCTCTTTGGGGTCTGTCTGTGGCAGGAAAGGACCAGTTTTTGGAAGGCCAATTTCTACTAAAACGTGGGGTTGAACCTGTAGAAATTCTTTCACAGTTTGCATTGATTTAGCCTTTTCCTCCATTTTCCTTAATACCTCCTCAGCATTAGCACCAAATAGTACATCCTTTTGAAGAGGGGCGTCTAGTAATTTAGCTTTGACATGATCAGGCAAGGCTTGTTCCTTGAGCCAGGCATGCCTACGTATGACTGATCCTGTAACAGCAGCTCTACATGAGGCCTCTAGAGCATCAAAACCACATTGTAAGGTATGCTTACCCACTTGTTCTGCACTATGCATCAAATCCTGCAACTCCTTCAAGTCTGGTTGTTCAGGTTGTGACATTTTACTTTTCAATTGTTATAACAAAAACTGTTGGTATTTTAGCATATGGAACTGACAGAAGGTCCTCATGGATAAGGTAGCCGAGGTATATACTTTTTTTCCCCACCTTTCTAAGGATCTGGAATCTCTCTCGGAAGGCAATGGGTTTTTAGCAATGGAGGCCTTAACTCCCTTGGGGCCCTGTGAGATGGTTTCTGGGTCAGCAGCATGGCTTTTTTATAGAAATTGGTGCGAGTCAGGGACCCTGTAGTACCTGTCAGGCTTAACTGAAGCTGGAGGTAGAGAGTCCGGGTTAAGGCAGGCCTCCGAGTAAACATCATCTAGGATGTCCAAGACAGGAGGTATAGCCAGAGGCCTGTGCTGAGGAAGCAAGAGAATTCCCTGAGCCTTTTCTTGGAATCTGAATAATCCTGGCCTTCCCAGTGGAAGTGTTCCCTTAAGGTATGCAAAGTTTCCCCAAATGAGTAATCCTCAGGGGGGGGGATACAGAAGGGATGGACTCCTCCGCATCAGAGTCTTCAAAAGGGGAGTAAGAATGTTCCTGATCATCAGAGTGCTCTGAAATAACGGAGCCCTGATCAGAGGAGGGGGAATCTTCCTCCACTCTAGGCATTTTGTCCGGAGGGGGCTGAGAACCTCTGATAAGAGTAATTAAATCTTCAGCCATTTTAAGCATCTGTTTCTTAGGCATGGGGCCTGGAGATGGGCCCTGTGTAGCTGGTCTCTTAGAGTGCATGGTTGCTTTAGACTTTGTGAAAGCCTTGACGGAGAAAGAAGAGGAAGGTCTGAAGACACCTTGAATGGAGGTGGACCTGTCCACATTCTGAGTTTCAACGCCAAGAGTGGCTTTGGTATCTGTAGTCGGGGTGTGGGCCGAGGAGCCTGCGACCTCGGGCACAGGAGACACCATCAAAGAAATGTCGTTGGTAGTCAGGGGCTGCGTAGGCACCTCGCTGAGAACCGGACCACGTGTAGTCGGCTTTGGCATGGTGTCGGTAGAGGCTGCGGACCTCGTGTGTCGGTCCTTGTCTTTGCGTTTTTTAGACAAAACCGGGGTCGGAGTATCTGACGACATAGTATAGTGAAATGCTTTCCCAAAATAATGCTGGGCGAACTCCGCCCGACGCTTAATAGTGCGTTTGTTGAATGTAGCACAAAAGCGACAGACCAAGACGTCGTGGTCTGGGCCTAAAGAAGGTATACAGAGGGAATGGAAATCCTTATGCGGTATTTGCTTCCCACAAGAAATGCAATTATTAACTTTGTCTGACATCGGTCTGAGGCAAGAAAAGTTTCCCCAATGGGGTACTTAGCTTTTAAGAAGACTTCGGTTTCCAAATTTTCGTAATCTCAGGAGCTGGCCGACTGGCACTTGCAAACTGCTTCTGCTTCAGGCACCGTGCGGCAAGAAAGACTGAAGAAAATGGCGTCGGCTGGTTCCTTTATACCCCTGTCGCACTGACGTCAGGGAAGAAGTGACGACAACCGACGCCGGACCTAGACTTTGGAATTCGGCCGACCGAGGACCTGCCTGACGGCAGGAGAACCCATCTGTTATGACTGCAGCTGTATGCACGATGAACATCGGTAAGTGCTTGGTAAGTGTAAAGGGAAGTCATTGAGACTGCTTACCATAGGGAGGTGTCTCGTTATTTCCAGATTTGGAAGAGGAGGCACCCCATTGTTTTGTTCTGAAAGTCCCTTGTGACTGAAACCTGGAGCATTTGGAGCGTCTGGGTTTGGCTTGAGTGGCTCTCGAAGGAACTGGAAAGGACCAGTTCTTAGCAGGCCAGTGCCTACTAAATCTTGGAGGTTGCACTTGTAAGAAATCTTTCACAGTTTGCATAGATTTACCTTCATCTTCCATCTTTTTTAAAACTTCTTCACACTTATTACCAAAGAGACGGTCCTGTTGTAAAGGCGCATCTAACAATTTTGCTTTAACATGATCAGGCAGATTTTGCTCTTTGAGCCAAGCATGCCTTCTTAGCAGACCCAGTTACAGCAGCCCTGCAAGAGGCCTCCAAAGAATCAAAACCACATTGCAAAGTATGTTTTCCAACTTGTTCAGATGAATGCAATAAATCCTGTAAATCTTTGTTTCCCACACAGTCAGAAATTAACATCATTTTCTGTTTAAGCAGTCCCATGATATGCTGTTGATATTTTAGCATATGAAATTTACAGTTTAAAGCCCTGATTGCCAAGGTTGCAGAAGTGTAAACCTTCTTACCCCATCTATCTAGCACCCTGGGATCTCTATCAGAAGGGGTAGGATTTTTAGCAGTAAAAGCCTTATGCCCTTGGGACCCTGAGAAATGGTTTCAGGATCTGCAACAGGATTTTTGAAAAGGAATTTGTTGGAGTCAGGAACCCTAGTATGTCTGGCTTACAAGGAGCCAGAGGCAGAGAATCAGGAGCCATACTAGATTCTGAAAAAACATCATCAACAATGTCTAGAACAGGAGGTATATAGCCAAAGGCCTATGCTGAGGAAGAAGAAAATCCCCAAGTCTCTTGTTAGATTCAGAGAAATCCTGACTTCCCAGTGTAAAGTTTCCCCAAAAGAAAAATCCTCAGGGGGAGAAGCAGGATCCTCAGGAAGGGTGAGTTTCTCCAATACAAAGTTAAGGTCCCAGGCTGGAGTTGGAGCTCTCCTGGGTGGCCTTAAATTTTTGGCCCCTCTGACGAACTGCTTGAGCAGTGGATGAGAGAAGAGGGGAGGTTCTGTGTTATAATGAGCTGAAATGGCCGAGACATGAATTTTCATTGAGGAAAAAGACAGCCCTTGTGAAGCATCTCAGTTAAGTACTGTACAATCTGAGGTAAATTGGGCACTGCTGTACTCATCCTTTGAGACTGGGTCCAGGCACAGAATCTTTTCCATTTTTCAGCACAAGATTTTCTAGTACTAGGCCCCCTTACCTGTAAAATGACATCCATCACTGGTTTACTGAGGGATGGTAAGGACAGCTTAGGTAATTAGGCAGGCTGCTAGGGTCAGTGTTTGAAGCTGATGGTGCGGAATCTGGTTCTCCTGCTGAGACAGCAAGGTAGGAGTTTGAGGCAGGTGCCATGGGGCCAACAGTGACACACTGCGCAGGAGGGGGTACCAGTGTTGGTGTGGCCAGGCTGGTGCAATCAAAATCATCCTTGGCTTGTCTTGTTTGATCTTTAGTAGTACTTTGGAGAGCAGAGGCAGAGGAGGAAAGGCATAAACTGATAGGTTTTTCCAGCTGAAGGACAGAGCATCCACCTTCCAAGCTTGTCTGTGGGGAGTCCTTGTGCAAAATTTTTCCAATTGATAGTTCTGGGGGAGGCAAACAGGTCTATATCTGGGACCCCCCCATTTGCTTGTCAACATGTTGAAAATCCTTGGTTCCAGTTTCCACTCGTGTGGGTCCATGAGGTTTCTGCTTAGTCCGTCTGCCAGTGTATTTAGTTTTCCTGGCAGGAATTGAGCTTGTAGATGCACTTGGTAGCTCAAGGCTGTGTTCCACAATGCCATGGCTAGTCTGCAGAGGGGGTAAGAATGTGTACCCCCCCCCCGCTTGTTTATGTACCACATAACAGTGGTGTTGTCTGTCTTTACCATTAATTGTACTGTCAGAGCATTCTGTACAGCTAACATTTCTTTATGATTGATGTGAAGGTGCACTTGAATTGGGTTCCATTTGCCCTGAATGCACCTCCCGGCCAGATGTGCACCCCCCCCCCCCATGCATAGTCTGATGCATCTGTTGTTAGGGTTTGGGCGGCAGGCGTTAGTGTGAATGGTAGTCCCTTGTTTTGGTGGCAGGCCTCTGCACAACAAAGGAACTCTAGGCGTAGACAAGGAATGATAGGAGTCCTGAGAATGTTGATACAACTGTAGTTTCCTCATATGCAGTCTTGCAAATGGAATTAGAAGAATGCAGGAGGCCATGAACCCCAAGGCTTGTAGTATTTGCTATGCAGATAGCAGGGTTTTTGTGGCCACTTCTTTGAAGTAGGTTGTCAAGTGAATTTGTTTCTTTGGCGTGAGGAAAGCCATCTGGGAAGTTGTATTCAAGCTTGCTCCCAGGAATATAATTTGTTGACAGGGAACCAGGTGTGATTTTGTTTTTCGTTTATGATGTACCCCAGACAAGTTAGTACCCTTTGTACAAAAGCCAGACGATGCAAAAGTATGTCCTGGTTTTCTGCCTGAATTAGACAATTGTTCAGGTACTGGCACATTTGAATATTTCTTTGCCTGCAACACACGATTGGAGCTAGGCACTTTGTGAATACCCTGGGCGCAGTAGATAACCCCAAAGGGCAGTGCAGAGATAGTGTGTGTAGCCTGCTTTGAAGCGTAGGTATCTTCTGCAAGATTCCATGATTGGGATGTGCAGGTATGCTTCCTTTAAATTTAGTATTTGCTTAGCATAGGAAGCAACTGGTGAAGAGTCAGCATCTTGAATTTTGGAATCACCAAAAAGGTGTTTAGAGTAAGCAGGTCCAGGATAGGATGTTATGAATAGTCTTTTCTGGGTACCGGGAAAGATCTTGAGTAGAAACCTTGACCCTTTTCTTCTTCTGGTACCAACTGAATAGCCCCTATGCTTAAGAGAGAGAGTACTTGCTTTTGGGCCTCTGCCCACTGATTTGGAGGTAAATCCGGCCAACCACTTGGAGTTGGTAACGCGTGGAATTGAAAACTGTATCATTGGGACACTATATTTAAAACCCATTTGTCCTGGGTAATGAGTCCCCAGTTCTTTGCATGAAGTTCAATCCCCCCCCCCCCAAAAGGGGGCAGTCAGTTTGAGAAGTGCTTGGAAGTTTTAAAAAGATGTCAGAGACAAGTTTACCATAGGGGGGAGTTTTATTACTCCCAGGTTTGGAAGTGGAGGCCCCCCACTGCTTAGTCCTGTACGTCTCCTGGGACTGAAGTCTGGGTACTCTGCTGGATCAGGGTTTGAACTGAGAAGGTCTAAAAGAGGCAGGAAAGGACCAGTTCTTAGAAGGTCAATGCCTACTAAATCTTGGAGGTTGTACTTGTAAAAAATCTTTAACAGTTTGCACAGATTTAGCTTTTTCCTCCATCTTTTTAAGAACAACTTCTGTCCTGTTGCCAAACAGGCAGTCCTGATTTAAGGGAGCATCCAGTAATTTTGCTTTAACATGATCTGGCAAGGATTGCTCCTTAAGCCAAGCATGCCTTCTAAGTAGACCCAGTTACCGCAGCCCTGCAAGATGCCTCTAATGAATCAAAACCACATTGCAATGTATGTTCACCAACTTGTTCAATAGAATGCATTAAATCCTGTAAATCCTTATTTTCAGCACAATCAGGAAACAACATAATTTTCTGTTTAAGCAATCCAATAATATGCAGCTGATACTTTAACATATGAAACTGGCAATTCAAGGCCCTAATGGCCAAAGTTGCAGAAGTGTATACCTTCTTACCCCATCTATCCAGCGCCCTGGAATCTCTATCAGAGGGGGTAGGATTTTTGGCAGTAGTAGCTTTAACCCCCTTGGGTCCCTGTGAAACAGTTTCAGGATTCACAGTAGGATTTTTGAAAAGGAACTTGTGAGAGTCAGGAACCCTGTAATATCTATCAGGTTTTCTGGAAGCAGGAGGTAAAAAGCCAGGGGCCATGCTAGACTCCGAAAAGGCATCATCAACAATGTCCAGTACAGAAGGTATAGCTAAAGGCCTGTGCTGGGGCAGGAGTAAGAAATCCCCAAGCCTCTTTTTAGAATCAGAGAAATCCTGACTTTCCCAATGAAAATGCTCCCAGAGAGTATGCAAGGCTTCACCAAAAGAGAAATCCTCTGGGGGGAAGCAGAGGGAATAGAGTCGTTAGCATCAGAATCCTCATAGGAAGATAAGGGTAGATCCTGGTCATCAGAGGAAACAGAAATTTCAGAATCCTGGTCAGAAGTATCATAAGCAAACTCAGTCCTAGGTCTCTTAGAGGGGTAAGGTTGGCTTCCCCTAATTAAAGTAATAAGATCTTTAGTCATTCTTATCATTCGTTTTTTAGGCATAGAGGCCTGACCCTGCGGTCCGGGCGTCAGTTTTCTAGACATGGTTCGAGTTTTAGGCCTTGAAGAAGAAGATGGCATTGATTTAATATGCAAGGCAGTAGGCCTGAATACACCCTCAGAAGCCGGTGCCTGCACAGCGGCTCCGGACCCATCCAAGGTAGAGACATCCGCAGGTTCCACAGATTGAAGCATCTCGTGGCATACCGGACTCTGAATGGGTCTCAGTAGAGGCTTGCGAATCTGAAGTAGCGGGTATCAGGGGCTGCGATAGCAACTCACTGAGTACCAGCGGACCGGGCGGCCTGTCTCTGTCTTTATCTTTGCGTTTTTTTTCATAATGTCGGTAGTCGAATGGCTTACCAAAGACATATCAGGATAATTAAACAGAGCACCAAAATATTTAGAAGCGCAAATATACAGACGATGGATAGTTCGTGGGTTAAATAAGGCAAAAAACCGACAGCGAGGTACGTTGTGGTCAGGGCCTAGGCAAGGAATACAGTACGAATGAAAATCTTTATGAGGTATTTGCTTTCCACAAGAAATGCAATTATTTACTTTTACTTACATCGGTTTAGAGCAAGAAAAAGTTTCCCCAACAGGGTACTTAGCTTTTAGTTGAAGACTTCAGTTCTGAAACTCAAAAACGAAATATTCAGAAGTCGGCCGACCGGCACTTGCAAACTGCTTCTGCTTTGGGCACCGCATGGCAAGAAATATGATGTAATGACGTCGGCTGCATGTTTTATACACCTGACGTCATGGAAGAAGGGACAGCAACCAACGCAGGACCCAAGACTTTAATCAGGCTGACTGAGGGCAACCTGCCAGCAGATTACCCCAAATGTAATGACTGCAACAGTGAAACACGATGAACATCTATTGCTAGTCTTAATGTACGTGCAGTATTGACAATTACCGCATGGGAAAGTATTTCCCATCTGACCATCTCTATTCCTATCTTCACATCTATCAGGATCACATAATAACTGTTTGAGATTCTTCTTATTTTTGTATCTAAATCTCGGCCTCTCACCAACCACAGCTTTAATCTTCTCATCCGTCAGTAAAATGGGTCAATGCCTACGAAAGACATCAGTGACCACATTAATATCATTACTGTATTCTATTTAAACACTTAACTGATGATTGTCAGATCTAAAAGATGTTTGCATATTGGGTACCTCTCCAAAATATGGTCTAGCTCTAGTAGATCTTAATCGTGCACTAGAATGCAAACCAAGACCTATTTCCTCTTCTTATATTCTCTCTTATTAAACTGCTCTCTCAAGTTTGCTACCTCTCTACCAAATTCTTCATCATTTACATTCAGTCTGGAAGCACTCATCCCCTGTCCCTTTACTATGTTATGGAACACACAGGGCGGGTGCATGCTGGTACAATGTAGTAGGGAATTCCTGACACATTCTTTTCTAAACAGACTGCTGCTAAATGTCCCTTCCACCGATATGTCAATCCTGATATCTAAAAATTCAATCATACTCCTAGGGTAGGAAACGGAGAACCTTAGGAACATAGTTGTCCCATGCAAATAATCTGGGAACCCATTAAGTTCCTCAATGCTTCCGTTCCATAGCATATAAATATCATCAACAAATCTATTATAGAAGCTGATACAACTTGAAAAATCATGCTCATTCTATGCAAACATGTTCTTCCACTGGCCCATGACCATACTGCGTAGCTATTGGCACAAGAAGTGCCCATAGCTATGCCAGAGGTCTGAACATAGCATCTCCCATCAAAGAGGAACACATTGTTTTCAAGAATAGTCTCAATAAAGAGACAAATCAGATTGATATGTTTGTCATCATATTCACTATGAAGATGTAAATACCTACTAACAAAATCAGTACCTATATTATTTGGGATGACAGTGAAAAGCAACTGTACATCCATAGTCTCCGTCCAGCAATCTCGTGAAACATCCTCTGAATGAACATGTCTATAAAAATTCTGGAGTTAATGCTTAGAATCCCTTAGCACCACATTCGATAAATCTAGTACAGGTCTAAGCTTTTTTTCAACAAAAATAGGGAACGGTTCTGTTGCCCATCCTGCACCCGCTACTATGGGCCTAAAAGGAGGCGTGACAGGATTTTTTATGGATCTTTGACAGGCCATGAATGGTGGGGACACATGGCAACTCTACAGTCAAATACTTTGCAATGTCAGCAGTAATACATTGATTCAAAAAAGTCTTGTACAACATCATGTATCTTAAGGATCCTATGTTTGATCCCTTCAAAATCAACCTCCATATATACAGATGCATTAGTTAACAAAGCTGTGATGTTCTCAAAATAATAGTTACTGTCCATTATAACAATAGCCCCGCCTTTCTCTGCAGGGCGAATTACAATAGTATTATCATTGTGCAATCCTTGTAAAGCTTCCCTTTCTAAAGTCGATAAATTATTAAAATTACATCTTTTATTATTATTAGATAAGCTAAGTAAATCATCCTCACACATCCTGACAAATGTTTCTACTAATGGAAGGTTCTGTGGTAGAAATGTACTAGGTTTTCTAAATACAGAATCATGACGTGCAATATTTTCAGCACTCCCATTAAAAAGGCGTTTCAGTATTAAGTTTCTACTAAAGAGTCTTAGATCAATCAGTGTCCTTGCATCATCTGCTCACGCAGCAGGGATAAAGGAAAGGCCTTTGTTTAATACTGATAGTTCAGACACAGTCAACACTCTATTTGAAATATTATATACTAGGGGGCTGTTCGCCTGCTGCCACATTTTCTTTATTGTCCTGTTGCCCCCCCATATCCAGGGTCTGTTTCTGTTTCTTCCTCCCTTGCTGTTGGTACAATGACAAGTTCTGTTTCAGCCGTATCGGGAGAGGAAGACAAGAAAAAAACTGTTGAACCCCTGCCACATCATTAACTGATTCATTAGCAGTTCTACAGGTAGTAGGAGGCACTTTCCTCCTTAACCACAGACTCCCCAAGAGAACCATCCTCCTTCCCTTTCGGGGTAGAATAGACAGAAGTACGAACCGAAGCATTATCAGCCTCAGACATATCAGTTCTTTCATTGTTCACTACATTTGTATTCTCCAGTCTACTAGACAGACCGCCCCCTCTTATCATTCGAAACAGAGGGTTTCCTACTATTATCCGTCCGTCTGATAGCCTCCATTTGTCTGGGCCATGAGAACACATGTCCTAGCTTAATAAGGCCTCTTTTCAGTTTCCTCTTTTTTTGAGCTAAGACTTTTTTCATGCATAGCTACATTATCAATCAACTCACAGAGCCGTACATCAACCAGTTCTGCGGACGCAAGGTCATAGACCTCGCCCTACTGTATTTTAATTGAATTAATCAACTCTGCCTCCACTGGCTTGAAAAATTCAACAAGGAGTTTAATATAATCAAAACTTACATCCAGGTTCAGTTTCTGCTACTTTGCTAGTAGCTCCGGGTACTGGTTGCCATACGTCAGCATAGTCAAAATTCTCAATCTCCTTGGTACAACACCATGCTGCAGGCACACCTCTAGGTGTTTCAAACGATACAAGTCATTCTCCAATGTATGGAGCTAAAAGCAGACCATTCTATCCACTTCATTAGTCCCCTCAGCCACAGGTTGTGTACCAATAAAGGTCAGATCAAGAAGTAGATTGTCATCCCCCACCAAAAACCTGGTTAGTCTGCCAATATTCTGTTCAAGCGAATGGTTCTCCATACCTTCATGTTCAGCCGCCACGCTCCCAAGCCAGTGGAATAAAATAACGTTTACGTTTATGCAAAAAAATTTCCAAGGAAACCCAAAATAATGAACTAATTCGAGCTCAAGCAATTCTTAACTGCAGAAAAGATGACTGTAAAACAAATAAAAAGGCAACACAAGATCATACTACAGGGATAATCAGTATACTGTGGGAAGAAGTGCCTTTGACTTAGAAATAAACATGACATAAATATGCCAGCCCTCCCCATGTCACTATAGGGTTGAAGAAATCAATGTTAATCATTTAAAGTGATACAGTGTCATCAATAGTGTGTACAACCGAGCAGGAAAATGGTCAGATATTTTTTCAGTTTCTGAAAAAAGGGTCCTTTAAAGACGTTAAAAAGGATGACACAGAAATAAACCTACAGATCTACAAATTAGATAGTTAAAAGGATATGGGCAAGCCACATGAAAACTGGACTTCAACAATGAAAATGGAGAGAAATAACAGTAGTTCAACTTGTTCCTCATACTGAGGCTTATCTTACCATGTAATATTATACAGTGGTGCAAGTCACATAAAATTCAGCAAATAAAGATCATAAAAAGAAAAATTAAATGTGAAAATATTAATTTATAACTCGGTTTACAGTGCCTTTATGAACAAACCAACATGCTGCAAATCTACTAGGAAAAAGAAAGTTACCATATTCCTTTGGTCTCTGGGCAACAATTTTACAATGAAAGTACACATGACTTTAAAAAATATGTTCTCAACTTCACAAGTTTATGAATAGGTTTAATGAACAACCTTCAAGGCTTGCTGGCCAATGAAGAAATTGTTGTTCCAAATCCCATTCTGTAGCACTCAGATACCCACATAGTTATGCAATTCCTTCTTGAAGGTACTACTGGATGGGCTAAATTTAACTGAAAGGGGGAGTTTATTTAATAATTGCAGGGAGTCTTTGAGACATGAAGCTGCCATGTTTCACGCCGCAGTTGAAATTAATGGGAGAGTGTCATGTTCAGGACACCAGAGAGATTATAAACAAGTAGTTTCAAATAACAGAAGTTCTTTGTATGATTGAGCACTAACTATTTCCTCTGTGGAGGCAGTACAAAAAACAGACGTGGGTCCACTATGAATAATCACATCTCATTTAGTACACACTTGGTTAATCAAACCCAAAACACCTAAAACCTTGAGAGGTCTCCCGTCAAAACAGCAACACTCCCAAAGTCACAAAATACAAAACAGCATTTGTTTTGCTGGTGATAAACTTCCCCTGCACCCCCAACAAGGGGGCAACCCCCACACTCATGACCTACGTGTGTGTGTGTGTGTGTGTGTGTGTGTGTGTGTGTGTGTGTGTGTGTGTGTGTGTGTGTGTATGTATACATATATATATACACACACACACATATATATATATACATATACATATATATATATATACATATATATATACATATACATATATATATATATATATATATATACATATATATATATATATACATATATACATACACATACATATATATACATATATACATACACATACATATATATATATATATATATATATATATATATATATATATATATCTATGTATACACACACACACACACACACACACACACACACACACACACACACACACAGTGGATATAAAAAGTTCACACACCCTCCCGTTAAAATGCCAGGTTTTTATGATATAGAAAAAATGAGAGCTCAATACATCATTTCAAAACTTTTCCCACCTTTAATGTGACCTATAACCTGTACAATTCAATTGAAAAACAAACAAATCTTTTAGAGGAAAAAAATATAAAAAATAAAAAATGTACAATAAGCTGGTTGCATAAGTGGGAGGGTGGCCTTACGGTTAAGGTGTTTGCCTTACAAACACAAGGTGCAGGGTTGGAGTCTCACAAGGGATAACTGGCTAGGCTTAAAATGGCTCGCAAGGGCAGTTAGCCTAGTACTAATCAATGAATCTAAGTGTGCACACCCTTAAACTAATACTTTGCTGAATCCCCTTTTGATTTAATTAATACATTCAGTGTTCTTGGCAGCACGGCACATCTTGACTTGACAATATTTCCCCACTCTTCTTTGCAAAAGTGCTCCAAATCTGTCAGACAGAGAAGGCATTTCTTGTGCACAGCCTTCTTCAGGTCAACCCACAGATTTTCTATTGGAATTTGGTTTGGGCTCTGGCTGGGCCATTCCAAAACTTTAATTTTCTTCTGGTGAAGCCATTCTTTTGTTGATTTGGACATATGCTTGGGGTCATTCATAGATGTGAACAAGACTAATGGCCTTGGAGCCTTTACAAGCCTAGCCCATAGAAGTGCACTGGCACTGTGCCACCAACAAACAGTTTCCAGTGCCTCTATCAAGTAGAGCTACTGGAGTGATCCCCAGGATGAACTTTCCATTTCCAATCCATTCATCAAGATTTCTCGAGGGCCAGTGAGGTCCTCTGCTTGACATGTATGGGAAGTCTATTCCAGAGCACAGGCAGTCTATGGGTTATGAACCTGTTCCTCCAGCATGTTGGTTATTTGCGGTAATGAGGTTGAGGTCTCTAGAGCATGTGGTGTGGAGGGATTGGGATTTCTTTAGATGTAGCATTTCTAACAGAGCTGGGTCAGAAATGGCTTTGTAAGTCAAACAGAGATCGCCTCTTAGCAGACAATACGAGACAGAGAATAGCTGGAGATTTTTTTAGTCTGTCCATGTAGGACATGTTTAAGGCCTAGGATCCTCTTCGTGAAGTACTATTGTGGCCTCTCCAGCTGTTGCAGGTGTCTAGTGAGGTATATGCCAAATGGGGCACTACACTCTACGATTGGTCTAATGAGGGAAGAGTAGAGAGAAATGATGGCCTCTTTCTTCTTGGATGCAAAACCCTTGGTAATGAGATGTGCCACATAGGACTTTTTGACCACAGTGGCAATGTAGTGGTCGAAGGAGAGGTTGCTGTCAACCTATGTTCCCAGATCTCTTATAGCTCCTTCAGTGTTTAGTGGGCTCCCACTGATGTGGAAATTAGTGGGAACAGAGTTTTTCCCAAAGGGGATGATGATGATGCATTTCTTGGCAATAAGCTTAAGGCCATGGTTTCGACACCAGTCACTGGTCTCAGTGAGGCCTTTCTGTAGGATGTTTTCATCAGTTGGGGAGTTAACAATGGCTCTCAGCTTGCAGTCATCTGCGAACCTGGTCAGCCAGAGTCCCTCCGTGGTGGTCTGGACTTCTGAGAAGTAGATGCCAAACAGGAGAGGACCCAGGACAGATCCCTGTGGGACTCCATTCATGACTAGTCATCAGTCTGACTTGGAGTCCGCTACTTTCACACTGTGGTTCTATCTGTGAGCCAATTTGCAACCCACCTAATGGTATGGGGGGGTTGATGTCCAGTTTGGTGAGTTTCTCAATAATTCCTGAGTGAGGAATGGTTTCAAAGGCCTTGGCCAGATCAAGGTAGGCTGTATGAACTGCCTTACCCTCATCCACTCAAAGACTTAAAGAAGTCAACCAGGTTGAGCAAGCATGACCTACCTTTCACAAAACCAAACTGTGTGAAATCCAGAGTTTGGAGATTCCTGATATCCTTCCTAATTAGGACCATGATGATGCACTCCATAGCCTTACATATCAGACTCGTCAGGCTAATGGGGTGACAATTTCCAGGGTCTGTAGTCACACTTCCTTTATGGAGAGGGATGACTGTAGCAGTGCGCCATTCGGAAGGGACAAAGCCTGAGGTGAGGCTATGAGTGAACAGGGCACACAGATGTGGTGCCAGTTCACTTTGTAATTCATGTAGAACACAGCCAGAGATATTACCTGGTCCCATGGAAGCTGTACTCTTGTCCTTGGACACAGCAGCTTTAACCTGTGCTGCAGTAATGCTAGGTCCCTGGCATTCTTCAAGTATAGAGATTGGTCCTTTATGGGGGGAGAGAGCGGTAAAGTTGGCACTGAATCTATTGGCTAGTATGCTGGCAATATCTGTTGGCTCAGTATAGGAGGTTCCATTATGCAGTAACTCAGAGCAAATCTGGGTATTGCCGTGGAGATCCTTGGTTTAACTATAGTAGGCTTTGTGGTCGTTTTTAGTGTCTTCTGCAATTCTGCCCTCATAGATGGCTTTGGATGTTTTGATGAAGGATCTCAACTTTTAGTTGAGGCTAATAAGGGAATTTTTCCAGTCTTGGGACTTCAACTTTTTCTGCAACAATTTCTTCCTTCTTTTGTAGAGTTTATTAATGGCAGGGGACCACCAGATTGGCTTCCTTTTTTTGGAAGAGAGCATCTTGGTTCTGTTGGGTATGGCTAGTTCCATGCATTTATGTACATGTTTGTACAGTGCACTGGTGTATGATTCGGCAGTCATACATCTATTTTCCATTGGCATGGGTGCAGTGAAGTTAGCCACCTCTGTTTTTAGGAGTCCAAAGTTAGCTTTGGAGAAGATTTTCAAAGTGGATACCTTTGCGGGGGTGTGGGTGAGAGGCGGGATTTCCATGGTGATTAGTTTGTGGTCAGATCTAACCAGGGAGGAATTGCCTAATGGTGTACAGCAACGGTTGCCCATGTTAGTAATAACCAGGTCAAGGTTGTTGCTTCCCCTAGCGGGGGATAAGAATGAGCTGGTCCAGGGCTTTGGAATGGATGAATTCCAGGAACCATTGGGACAGTGCATTGGTGCACGAGTAGTTTTCCCAGTTGATGGAGAGGTAGCTGAAGTCACCTAGCATGAGAGTGTTTGGTTTTATCTTAATAGTTTCCAGGGTGCTTAGAAATGTGGCGTGAGTCTTGGGACATGGCTGGGGACCTATAGCAGGCTACGAACTGAATCACCTTCTTACCAAATGTTAGTTGCATCTGGAGTATCTCAGAAGTGTTATGCTGGGCTACTAGTCTGGAGGTGTGCATATCCTTTATGGAGAGACCACCACCTTTGGAGTTTTGGTCCATGTTCTGGGGCTGAATAGTGTGGAATGAGTTATAGCCTGGTAGCGCAAGGGTGCTTTCTGCTGCTTTAAACCAGGTCCCTGTTATAGCACAAATGTCGATGTTCTCCATTTTCAGGAGTGCTTCGAGCAAGTGCATCTTGAGATTTACACTTCTAGTGTTGAGCAGCACGACCTTCAAATTGCATTTATTTATAGCTGTTATGGTGGTAATTTGGTCTTTGGAACATTGCCCAAAAAGGGCACAATAGGGGTGGCAAGAGTCTTACCAGTACCTGGAAACCCAGAGGTGATAGACGCAGGCCATTGCTGGTGAACCTTCGAGGTTTATCAATCATGTCATCCCAAGCAGGCAGATACTGGATCCCCTTAGAATGATGCCAGAAACTTAGTCAAGTGTTGAAGCCAGTTGTTTTCTGTTTGTACTGTGGTATAATTCTGGGCGATGGTAGGATGCTGCTCAGGGCTAGGGTCATACTTGCCTGGGCCACATAATCCGAGAGCTCCACCAGGTCTCTTTTCATGTAGTTCGGGGAGGTGCATCTCAGGTCATTCACACCCACATGGACAATGACAAAATCATACTCGTACTTGTGGAGTGACCCGAGTGTGTGTTTTATGTTTCAAATTCTGGCACCTGACAGACAGCTGACTGTTACCTTCTCCATATTCAGCCTAGCGAGTGGGACATCAGTGTGCCTCACTATTGAGTCACCTATGATTACTGTATTGGGCAAACTGTTTTGCCTTAGGGGCTTAGGCTGAGGGGCACACTGTGTAGGTGAGCTGTGTTGTCTTGTGGTTTTGTGCTGTGCTGTGGTGGTCGAGTGCATTTCTGCCTTGGAGGTCTCTGCTGTTTGGGTAGATTTCTACTGACAGCCTCCGCGAAGGTGGGTGTGTGGTTTGTGTTTTTATGTGAGGGCTGTGATAGTGGGTGTTCTGCAGGGCTCTGTCCTCCATGTGGTGTGGTGTAGGTGTTGACCTTCTCTTGACCAGATATTCCGGTCTTGGCTGGAGAGTGCATGGCTTCCAATTTGGAGATATAAGTGCATCTCTCACAAGTGTGAGAGTTGTGAGGTAAGAGGAGAGGGTTGCTGTGTACATGAGGCAGTTGCTACACTGCCTCAGAATGCCCATGTTCACCAGGCTAAAAGGAAAAATCGCAGGGAATTGACCTTTAGGCATGTCATGTTGAAAGGCAACTTTCTAGCTGATGCCTGAAGGTTCCGGGCCAAAAGTGGCTGGTATTTGGAACTGTTCATAATTCCCTCCACCTTGACTAAAGCGCCAGTTCCAGCTGAAGAAAAGCAACCACAAACCATGATACTGTCACTACCATGCTTCATCGTGGCAATGGTGTTCTTTTAGTGATGCAAAGTGTTGTTTTTGTGCCAAACATACCTTTTGGAATTGTGGCCAGAAAGTTCAACCTTGGTCTCATCAGACGAGAAAACATTTTCCCACATGCTTTTGGGAGACTATGTATTGTTTTGCAAATTTTAGCAGAGCCTGGACGTTCTTCTGTGTAAGAAAAGGATTCTGTCTTGCAACCCTACTCCATACTCCAGGCATATGGAGAATACGGGAGATTGTTGTCTCATGTAGTACACAACCAGTACTTGCCAGAAATTCCTGCAGCTCCTTCGGTGTTGCTGTAGGTCTCTTGGCAGCTTCCCTAACCAGTTTTCGTCTTGTCTTTTCATCCATTTTGGAGGGACATCCAGTTCTTTGCAACGTCATTGTTGTCCCATATTTTCTCCACTTTTGGATGACTGTCTTCACTGTGTTCCATGGTATATCCAATGCTGTGGAAATTTTTTGTACCCTTCTCCTGACTGACACCTTTCAACAATGTGATTCCTTTGATGCTTTGTAAACTCGCTGTGAGCCATGGCTTTTGCTGTAGCAAGCAACTGAGTAAATGTCAGGAAAACCCTACTAGGACAGCTAAACTTTA